>NC_057809.1:567900340-567900963 GCF_018294505.1 Triticum aestivum | reverse complement strand
GTTGCTTCTAAATACTACACTTTTGGTTGTATTTAGCAACTAAGAATGACACAAGCAGCCGCTAAAACATTCGAGCAATGCCCAAGGTTAGTACAGGAAGCATAGTTGTTTGCTTTAGTAGAAATTATATTCCTTTTTTCCACTACTGTGAACATGGACGTGAGTAGGTAATTGCTCCTAAAAGAAACCTAATTAATGTATTGTTGAACCTAATTTTGAGATGATTTTTATTCTGCCATTGTACAGTGCACATTAGCATCGTCTAAATACACATGTCTCTGGGGTTTCTTTTTGGTGGCAAATTGATTCTTGCAATCATGGTGGAAAGGCCAGCAATAAGGCACTCTACACTGATGAAATTTGCATAAGTATTCCTCTTTGTGATAAGATTTCACCAAAAGTTTCAACATTAAGATGTTTACTTAGTTAAATCCTGAACTGAGGCACCCACCCATACATGTATAAGCTCCAAAAAATAAAACAATTTGCAAAGAATTTTTCAGCTTTCGGGCTATAAGCGTTAGACATTTTCATAAGAAATGCTGAATGTTAGTATCAATTGAATCAATTTGACCTTACACGCAGTGCAGGTATTGTTAAATCTGTAGTTGTAATTTATTCAC
>NC_057809.1:567839206-567899757 GCF_018294505.1 Triticum aestivum | reverse complement strand
ATACGTCTGTGGTTTACATAATATTAGTTTGTTGACAAATTAATGATGGCTCTTGTGTGATTACAACTTATATATATAGTCTCTTGTTCTTTGTAGCGATAATGATCCTCCTACTCTATTGCTTTTGTTTCTGTGTATTTTTGTAGCATTGGGGGTGTGAAATAGGTAATCTCTTTCTTGTTGGGCTTGAGCTGGAGTCGCCGCTGCCTTCCGGTGCGATGGCAACTAACCCCTGCAATTCACATCCGCATGTGCCCCGCAAAAGATAAAGTCAACACTCCAAGACTACTACAATACGAGTTAATTGCAGAAAATTACCACATTTAGAGCAAGGTTTGCAGAAAACCACCTAGTCTGCAAAAATCACCGCGTTTCTAGTAAACTTTTTACAAAATGCACTGATCAAGTGATTTAGCCTATTTAATCACTTTCTGACACATGGGACCGGATTGTAAGGAAGCCCCGCGCCACCCCCGCCAAGGCCAAGGTGGCCAAGGCCAAGAAGCCCTCCGCCCCGAGGAAGCCTCCAACTGTCGTGGAATTGTCACGGCAGATGCCCTTAGTGTTAGGACTTTAGTCGCGAGGCCAACGCATCTATGTGGTAGCTTGAGAGGGGTTGAGCGGGACGAGAGATGCGATGTTTTACCCAGGTTCGGTCCCTCACGGTGGAGGTAAAAGCCTACATTCTGCTTCATTGATATTGATGATGATCACAATTACACGGGTGCTCTAACTCGAGAGCTCTAGACTTGTTTGTCTAACCCTAACTTATCAAACTTGTGGAACTTCTCCCTTTTGGGGTGCCCTGCCCCTCCTTATATATGTTGAAGGGGCGGCTTACATGACTAGTCCTATTAGGATTAGGATTACTCTATTACAAGTGGAGTCCTAGTCTTGCTTCCTTTGTAAGGGAATATTCCTTATGCTTTCCTCTTAAGCTGGCCCACCATAACATAGGTTGGTCTTCCATGAACCGCCTGTCGGGCCATCGGCTCTTGTTGTTCCTCTTGACCCACCTGTCGGGTTACCAATGAGTCACGAGGCCCAATCGGGTCATTTAGTGAGTGAAGAGATCCGGGCGGGTCACTTCATGAGTCGCCAAGTCAGTGCGGGTCACCAGTGAGTCGCCAAGTCCGGCCGGGTCATGCTTCCGGTCGGGTCATTCCACGGGGTATATCCCCGACAAAAGCAGTCGGCCACTCAGACATGCCCGGCAGAGCCCGCTGCCTCGATCCCATTGGACCGGGAGAGCCCGAGCTGGTCGACCCCCCCCCCACGCCATCTTCTTCCTCCCACCCCACTCACTTCTCACCTTCTTGATCTAGTCCGTCCGCCGCGCGAGCCACCACCGGCCGACCGCCGCGCGATCCATACCACCCCACTACCACCACATCCCCTCCCCTCCACGACACCCCGTCTTCTCCCGCAGAGCGCCGACGACCACCGCTCCCGCCCAGCAACTGCCCGGGGTCCGTGCCTCCATCACTGAGCCCATGCTTACGTGGTTACGCCAGTCCCTGCGCAGCCCTAGGTCACCAGACCACCGGATCTCGGCCACAACCAGACCCCAACGCAACCCTGGGCCACTGGACCACCGGATTCGTCTGCGCCCAGGCACCTACGCTGCCACCGACACCCGTGACGAATGGGGGATGGAGATGAGTGGTGCGGTGAGTTAAGCTAGGGAGGGCGACATCCACGACGGCGGACAGCGGGATCACACCGGACTTGGAGCTCCGAGAGAGCTCCTATGGCGGTTCCCTTCGAGTTGTGACGCCATATGGGAAGGGGATCCCTCCTGCGCGTGTTGGCGCTCGGCCGAGGCGGCGGGCGGCGGAGGGGCTTGCTGGTTGCGTGCGTCAGCTTGTCAGAGGCGCCGGGCAGAGGAGGCCTCAAGGCGACGACGGCTTGCAGGATCGGAGGGAGGAGGGACGCCACCCGCTGGGCTCGATTGCGATTTTTTTTGTTCTTAGTGTCAGAAAATGATTAAACGGCCTCAATCCTCCAATCAGTGCTTTCTGTAGAGAGATTACTAAGAACGTGGTGATTTTTCCAATGGATTAGTGTCGGGGAAACTGATCAACGAACACCTATGGGGCCGGCGGACCGAGCCCCTTTCGGTTCGGCGGGGGGCGGAGATCGCACGAAGAGCAGATCGAGGTGGAGCACACGAGCAGTTTACCCAGCTTCGGAGCTCTCCGGAGAGATAACACTCCTACTGCTGCTTGTTTGATTATCTTGTGTTCTTGCTCCAGAGAGAGAGCGTAGTGTTTTTCTAGGTTCCGAACTAGTCGAACCTCCTCTACATTGCGCATGGGCCTCCTTTTATACGCTAAAGGGGTCACCGACAGGTGGCAATGCAGAGAAGGGTACAAATGTAAAAAGTGAGGTGGTTGGTACAGTTACTTGTACAGTGCACCCTACCTAACCCTGACGGCAGGGGACAAGGGCATTAAATGCCCGTCTAAGTCGCCTAAACAGTGCAGAAAAGGACCGTTAGGGGCGCCACCGTTCGCCATGATGGCGATCTTGTCAGCTTCGCATGCCACTGCGCACCGCTGGCTGCACAGCCTCCCGCCACGCGCGCCTGGAGAGGCCCCCAGAGCGACATGTTGGTGGATGCACTGGAGCGTGGGCACAGAGTGGCCGCCTGCCGCGGCAAGCGCCTTGCCGCTGCTGTTATCTTGTCGGGTCCGGAAGCTTGTCGCTCACCGGGCCTCGAGGTACCTTGGTTGGTCTTCCCGGCAAGCTCCTCTTGCCGGGGCCTTGTTGCCTTGCCGGAGCGCGTGGCGCATCGCGGCAAGTTCCTTGGAGTGCCTTGGTTGGCCTTCCCGGCAAGCTCCTCTTGCCGGGGCCTTGTCTCCTGAGCTTAAATACTTTGTTCTTGAATGGCTCCAAGGGAACCACGGAGGATCTTGGCGTTCGCCCGGCAAGCCTTGCCGCGGGGTGCTGCAACTTCCCGTGCACAAGTTCGGGGTACTAGGGTACCCCTATTCTAGTACACCGACAGGAGCCCCCGGGCCTGGGCCAGACACGGTGCCGAGCGTTGTTGGGCCAGGCCCAAGACAGGGCACGGGCACACGCGGACTGGGCCACGCCGAATCTCGCTTCGTATCCACCGTGCTCTCCCCTAACGCCACGCGTTGAATGCAGCGTCGTGGGAGAGATCATGGGTGGTTCTTTATTCGAAAGGGCGAAACGTCCGCCCCGTCCCTCTTTATAAGCAGAGGAAACAGGGGCAGTTCGTTCCCCCTCGCTGGTTGCTACTACTCCATCTTCACGAACCTCCGCCGCTCCCCCCCTTCTTCTCGAAGCCGAGAGAGCAGCACTCCGCCCCCCATTGCCACCAGCATCACCAACGCCGTCGACCTCCCCCACCACCTCCGCCATGGCTCCGAAAGCCGACAAGGGAAAGGGCGTCAAGTCGGCCGAGGCGCAGCGGCTCGCGGCGCTGCGGAAGGAGCGGGCGATCTTCTCCCACCAGCTCGGCGCGAAGGAGCTGAGGGAGTACTTCTACCTCTTTTGGGCGACGGAGACGCGGGCGCATCCGCGCACGAGGGTACTCCCGGCCGCTGCATCGGAACTGGCTCCAAACGGGTACCCATTCTTCGCATTGTTCTTCTATTGCGGGCTCTGCCCGCCCTTCTCAGAGTTCTTCTGCGATATCATGAACACCTACGGCCTCCGCCTCCTTGATTTCACCCCCAACGCCGTTCTGACCATGGCAGTTTTCACACATTTGTGCGAAAACTTTGTCGGAGTCCACCCCAATGTTGCCCTTTTCCGCCACTTCTTCATGCCTCGGGTAGAGAGAGGCGAGCCGCTTGCCGGAGGGATCGCCTGGATCTCGAGAGTCGGCAAGAAGGAGGCGTACTTGGAGGGTGAGCTCCGCAGCAAGTGGGAGGAGTGGAGAGCGGAGTGGTGTTGGATCGTCGAGGAGAATCCGCAGCCCTTCACCGCCGTGCGCCAAGCTCCAATAGTGCGCGGCAATGACTGGAGCAACGTGGCCCCGGAAGACGAGAGGCTGAAGATTGCCATTACTAGGATCCTTTGCCTCAGGCTTGCCGGGCTCACTGTAGGCGCTGTAGGCGCAGATTTCCTCCGCCGCCGCATCGCCCCCCTGCAGGAGAGGGGGAGGCCCGCCTGGGAATTCAAGAACTTGGCGGACATTATGAGGCTGCGGCCGGGCCTCAACTACAACTTCACCGTCATGGAGCTGGATGCAATGCTCCTGGAGTTGTTCAAACGCGATCCCCAGCACCCATTCACGCTGGCGAGGGGCGTCGTTCCATTGTGCAATAATTCTTCGCTTGACCGGATCCGCTCCATGATGCCGTTGTGCGATTCACACGGAATCGTTCCAACTTGGCAAGAGCCTGCGGATGACGTCGTGCAAGCATTCTTCGACAACTTGGAAGAAGTGCCGGTCCGCGCTGACGAGCAGAAGAGCCTCACCCGTGACACCACCGACGAGGAGCTGCAGCGCATCGCCACTAGGGCAGAAGAGGTTGCGACCGCAGCTGCCGCGGGCGCGTTCAGGTTCACTGTGGAGGAGGCGGAGGCGGCAGAGGCGGCAAACCTCACCGAGCGTGCGGAGTTCATTGGCGAGGAAGAGCCTGCCGGCTCTGAAGCTGAGCCGAGCGAGGCCGGCGAGGAAGAGCCCGAGCCTTCAGAAAGCTTGCCACAGGCGGAGCCCCCGGCCCCGCCAAGAAGGTGTCTTCGCAGGGCCGCGGACGTAGCGGGGCGACAGCCGGGTCAACAGCCGCCGAGCCGTGCGACACGCTCTACTGCGGCAAGAAATGTTGCCGCGGGAGCGCCTCACGCAGCAGCGGCAACTAGAGCGGGATCTTCCCGGGCCACTGCCACCGCCCCCGCCAAGCGGGCAAGGGATCCTACTCCTCCGCCTTGCCGCACCGGAGGGGAGCCGGACTTCGATCTTTCCGCGCTCAGCTCCGACGAGGAGGAAGAAGAGTAAGTTTCTTTGGTGCTCTTGTAGTTCTTCAATCTTGTTGTTTTTATCTTGTATCTGACTTGCTTCAATCTGAACTCCTTTCTTTTCAGGACGCTGGCCCAGAGAGCGGCGAAGAGGGCCAAGGCCGCAGTGATTGTCATCGAAGATGACCCCACCGTGTCAGCAGGGGGTGGGTCCGAGACCACCTTGACGGACCCGGCAACCACTCCTCAAAGCAGCCCCCAACGCAGCCACCAGCGTAAGTTCATAGTTAGCTTTCTGCTGTCAGGCGCGCATGAGTGCTTTTTCCTTTGTTGATATCTTGCTTGTTGATTTGTGTAGGAGCAGAGCAGCCATATCAGGAGCGCCCGGAAGCTAGTCCCGAAGTGCCATCTGCTTCGACTACGCTGCCAAGGGAGGAGTCCCCGGCAAGGGAGCGCTCTCCGGCAAGGGAGAACTCTCCGGTAAGGGGTAGCACCGTCGATCCTGCGGCGGCCGAGACCGCAACTGCAGATCCTGGCACAGGTAATTCACTTTTCCAAAAACTTTCCCTTGGGTTCTTCTTCTTCTGATTTTCTTGTCTTGGATTTTTGATTGATTTTTCTCCCTTCTTCGTTCTTCAGATCCATCTGCTGCTGAGCCAATGGAGATAGAGGGTGCCGGCGAGGAAGGCGCGCATGGCAGCACTGACGATGCCGCCACCAACGAAGAAGGGGCCGGTGCTGATGAGACCGCCGGCGAAGAGGCCGCCAAGGCTGCCGCCGCAGAAGCCGGCGAGGGGTCGGGCGATTGCACTGACGACCCTGAGGCCGCAGGAGTGCCAGGCGCTGCACCGACCGCCGATCCCTCTGCCACTGCTGCGGAGCCGGGCTCCGAGGAGCCCCAGCCCGGCGCCTACTTGAAGGCCGGCGACGACATCTTCATCAAGCTACCCTGGGCGTCGAGCTCCAGGGCGCCGGTCGAGGGGGAAACTTTCGATGAGGAGGTGCTCGCCTCTGCTGGACTGTCGTTGGTTGACGCGCCCAGCAGCAGCAGTGGCGAGCCTGAGGAGGAGGAGCTGCTGCGGAAGCTGCTGTCACTCTACCGCGTATGGCAAGCCAAGCTGGCTTCCCCGGAAGCACTTGTCTCGAAGGCGGGAGTTGATATGGAGAAGCGCGCGGAGGAGCTCCAGGGCCACAATCAAGAAGCTCTCCGGTCCCTGGCACAGGAGCGGGAGCGACTCGCCGAGGAGCGCACGGCCTTCCTTCTCGAGAAGGCTGAAGCTGAGGAGGAACAAAGGCTGGCCGCCGAGAAGCAGTCCGCGCGAGAAGGCGAATTGGTGCAGCGGAAGGCCAACCTCGACAGCTACGAGGAGGAGCTCGCCGAGAGCGAGCAAGCACTTGGCGGGGCGCTCAAGGAAGCAAAGGACGCTGCCGCAATCGCAGAGGCCGCCAAGAAAGAGCTGGAGGAGAAGGTGGCGCAGCTGGAGGCCAACATCGGGAAGAGCGGCGAGGAGCTTGCCGCGCTCAAGCGTGAGCGTGAGAAGGATGCTGCCGCCCACGGTGAGCTGCAAGGTCTTCTCGCTGAGAGGGGCAAGGAGCTCAGCGCCGCCAAGGATTCCAATGCAGACCTGAAGTTGAAGCTGGCCACGCTGACGCAGACGCTGGACAACGCCAAGGAGCGGGAGAAGACCTTGTCGGAGAAGGTCAAGGCTGACAAGGCGCTGCTGGAGAGTATCGCAGTTACCCAGAACTCATTCAGAGATACTGTGGAGCACTGGACCGAGGGTCTGGTGAATATTGCCGCAGTCATCGACGAGGAGCTGGCGCAGCTGGGGATGGAGGACTTTGGGTATCCCTCCGATGAGAATCTCCAACCCAGCGCCAAGCTCAGCCTGTTCTTCAAGGGCGTGGCGACGACACTCCAGTGGCTCCGGGAGAGGATCCCAAAGCAGCTGGCCGACGAGTCGCGCAAAATCTGCGCCGGAGTTCTCCAAAAGGTGCTGATGAAGGTGGCCTTCCATAATCCAGGCCTCAGCTTCACCAACATCCTCAAGTCCTTGCCGCCAGACGCCGATCGGGACGCACTCAAGGCCCTTGTCGCACCCATTGTGGACAAGGTGAGCAAGATCAAGAGGGTTGAGGGCGATCGCGTAGACTAGGCCACCCATTTCTTCTTTTCCCTTGTCGCTTTTCTATCAATTGCTCGACAGTAATTTTTTTCACCCACCGTAATACTTATGCTATCTTGAGAGAAGCCACTAGTGAAACCTATGGCCCCCGTGTCTATTTTCCATCATATAAGTTTCCGATCTATTTTACTTTGCAATCTTTACTTTCAATCTATATCATAAAAATACCAAAAATATTTATCTTATCACTATTATCTCTATCAGATCTCACTCTCATAAGTGACCGTGAAGGGATTGACAACCCCTTTATCGCGTTGGTTGCGAGGTTATTTTTTGTTTGTGTAGGTACGAGGGACTTGCGTGTGGCCTTCTACTGTATTGATACCTTGGTTCTCAATTACTGAGGGAAATACTTACGCTACTTTGCTACATCACCCTTTCCTCTTCAAGGGAAAACCAACGCAGTGCTCAAGAGGTAGCAGTAACCATGAAGGGATTGACAACCAGTTTATCGCTTTGGGTGCAAGTTGTTTGTTTGTTTGTGCAGGTATTCGGTGACTTGTATGTTGTCTCCTACTAGATTGATACCTTGGTTCTAAAACTGAGGGAAATACTTATCTCTACTTTGCTGCATCACCCTTTCCTCTTCAAGGGAAATACCAATGCAAGCTCAAGAAGTAGCAGTTGCCATTAAGTATAACTATATGTTGCCATAAAGAAGAGTATGGTACAAAATAAAATGTATTTGTGAATGGATAGATAGTTTCCTTTTTGCAATGAGCACTGCCTAGGCATCCACGTGATAACAGAAAGAAAAGTGCTTCTAAAAATGATCAAAGCATGGATCATGTGTAACTATACCCATGTCTATATATTGAGACACGAAACTTGTCAGGACCCCGATTCCAAGTCACATCGATCTAGCCGGTAACACCTCATATCACTTTGCGGCCTCACGCACGGTATTCCCACGGGTGTCGCCTTACCATGGCCCGGGACCGTTTGCGCCTTTTGGCTCACGTATATGATAGTGTCGCTAACATCCATATGATAGAGAACCCGGGCCGACATGGCTAGTCGTGAACCCAAAGCGTCACCAACCTATGGGGACAGGCATACATGAATCACATCGAGCATGTCGGTCAGCAGCGTGTGAATCTGGGCTGTAGCACTGGGCTAACAGGACTCCGGAAACCCGGGCTGTAGCAGGCTAGGCAGGACTCCGGATGTCACTTCATGACATTTCCCCGAAGGGACAGACACAGGAACAAAGTGAAACACATGCCGGCCAGTCAAGTGTCCTGAGCAGTAGTGCTGGGCTAGCAGGACTCCGGTGAACCGGGCTGTAGCGGACTACTATGGCACATGGGAGCACTAGACTACATTTCCCCATAAGAGAGGCTGCCAAGGATAAACAACTAGATTGTCAGATCCCACACATACCAAGCATTTCAATCATACACACAATATGCTCGATATGTGTAAATACAACATGGCATCACAACATAACTCTACGACTCAACTATTTATTCATTAGGCTCTGAAGAGCTAGATATTACAAACATGGGTCTCATCACCCAACATTCAGAGCATACCAGACAAAGCACATGCGGAAGCTTAACATGTCTAAGTACAGACATCCACAAATGAAAAAGGCTGAGAAGCCTGACTATCTACCAGATCCTGCCGAGGGCACAAGATCGTAGCTGAGGTAACAAGCTAAACGTCGAAGTCCACGTGGAACTACTAGCGAGACTGAATTCTCTCTGCAAAAACATAAATTAAGAAAACGTGAGTACAAATGTACCTAGCAAGACTTACATCAGAACTAACTACATATGCATCAGTATCAACAAAGGGGTAGTGGAGTTTAACTGCAGCAAGCCAGCTTTGACTCAGTGGCTAACCTGAACTACGACTGCAAGCAACTCTTTTGAGGTGGCGCACACGAGTCCACATATTCACCATATCAATACACCACTATGGATCCGCTCCCGTCTCCCTACGAGATGGCCATCCATAGCACTCACACTTATCTTGCGAGTTTTAGAGTATCCACTTTCACTTGTCTATGAACTGCATAGGCAACCACGTAGTCCTTTACCGTAGACGTGGCTATTCGAATAGATGATGTTAACCCTGCAGGGATATACTTCTTCACACACGCTCTCACCACTTACCGCCGTATACACGATATGTACTCGGCAACCTTCAAGCGGAAGCCCAACGAGGGTGTCGGCCACGGCCTACCTCAACACTCAAGTCTCTAGTCCAGGTTTATCGCTTATCCGGGTTCCATCCGCAGGGAGTCCGGCCGAGGTTTCCACATACGGCCCCGGACGATGTGTACAGGGTTCCGAGATACCAAACGGGCGCCCGGCATGCCCGGCCACGGTGTATCTACCGAATCATAGCCCACCCCTAGGGTCAGCGCTACGCACGGCCGCTAGAACATATCCTATAAACACCAGAAACTAGTTGCAACTCCTGGACAGAGTGGGATTGAAACTAGTTGCAGCGTTACTGTGGCAATGACAGGTCATGCAGAGGAAAGGGGTTCAACTACCGCAACATGTAACAGTTGAATCGTTGTTGTCCTAATGCAGTAAAAGAGAGAAGGAGCGAGAGAGTGGGATTGTATCGGAATGAACAAGGGTTTTGCTTGCCTGGCACTTCTGAAGATAGTATAACTCTTCATCGGTGTCATCGAACTCGTCATCGAAACACGCCTGCTGAGAGGGGACAATTACCGGCAAGGGAACATAAACAACATTCAATTAATGCAATGCACAAGCGAATGAATGATATGACATATTAAGGTATTGAATTGACCTAATGCAATATCTAGCCAATTTAATTGAAGTGGAACTCAAACAAGATCAAATTCCAACTCCAAATGTTATTTCATAAATTGCCCTAATCATCATTTGTCCTATTCATTAAGGTTAACTTGTTCGAACATGCATGATCATGGCATAAACAGATTCTTCATATTTTTCTGATAATTTTTCATATATAAATTATTTCATTTGGAGTTATGGTTGAATTTCTATGATTTTTAGAAGTTTAAAATGTTTTCTAGAATTTCCTGGATTATAAAAACGCTAGAAAACATTTACTGCTTCAGCATGACGACAGCACTACGTCAGATGGTCAACTGGGTTGACCCAGGTCAAACCTGACGCGCGGGGTCCACATGTCAGTGACACAGGGACTAATCCTGGTCAAACCTAGCGCTGACTGGGGTTTGACCAGTGGTTGGGCCCACTGTCAGTGCCTATCAGGGGGTGCTTAGCTGGCGGCGGTTAGCACTAATGACGTCCACGTCGTTACGCCGGAGTTTGGAAGGCGACGACCATCAAACACGGTGGAGTTCGCTCGGAACTCGCCAGAGACGACGGATTGATGCGCCAGGGGCACCAGAGGATAGCCCGTTCCCGTGCGCATCTAGGGAGACCAACGAGAGGTGCGGCGGTGGCTCGAGGTCGCCAGAGTGGAACCCGCAGCGGCTGCCGGAGTTGGGATCCAAAAAAAATCCAAAAAAATCATATGCAATAGACATGGCAACTTTTAATCCAAAAAAAAATCATCAAAACATATCAACATGGGATCTAATTTCGAAGATCTCATCGCGAGGGATTTAATGGTGAAAACGGATTTTCAATTGGATTTTTCTTTTAAGAGATAAAACATTTTAAAAACTAAAAATCCAAAAAGATTCCTACATGCATGCATGCGATGACGTGGCAATATGTTTACATTAGAGACGTGTGGTGCATCTCCCTTCCTGCCACACGTGTGGCAGTTAGCGCGACCCTTCTTTATAACAGAAATAAAGCCAATTCAAATACATTATGATTTAATTTAAATGCCCAAAATAAATATTTCTGTGACTCCAAAAATATTGGTTTGAATTTTACCTCCTACCAATATTTTCTCAAAGTAACAGGAACATTTCCTTGGACTCATTTGATGAGAATTAAATGTTGATTACTTTTGAACTGGTTTCTGAGGGGTTCAACAAACCTCAATTCAACTTTCAGAAATTTTGGCCATGACGCATGAGTGCAGATGCAACTATTCCACTCAGGTATTCTAGGGCTGTGACAACTCACCCCTACTAAACAAGAATCTCGTCCCGAGATTCAAGTCGTGAGGTAACAAGACAGAGGGACACAAGCTAACATGATCTTCTTGATCCAACTGCCCTTCTTAAAGATGTCGACTCCTTGCGTCATATTGATCTTGGCATCTTTGCTTGCGAGATCTCCACCCAACACAAGGACAAAAGAGCAAGATAACTCTATAAAAATCGATCTTCTTAAAGACCGAGCAACTCACGATCAACTCACGGAATGAGATGTTGAACATCACCTGAGCTGAGACACAAAACACACCTTAAAAGGATGGAAGAAACAATTGACGAGGGTTTCAAAGTAGCGAGGAGAAACTGCCATCATCCCATTACGGGACACCTCTGGGGAGGTGACTCATAGGATTATTCCCTTAAGTGGCAAAAGGAATTACTTTTGATATCTAGATCATTGAAACTCTTTATACCAGCCTAAGGAAAATCACAATCGATCGTTTGAGGGAGTTCTGAAGAATGGCATACTCGCACTAGGATGGATGATGTGGACTACCTTGTTGAAGACAACCCAATGAATGAATTTTTGCTTATCATCGGAAATGGATGGGGCGCATGGTAGGACCACTTTTGAAGATGATCTGACCAGAAATTACCGAGGAGGGTAGTCCATGGTTGAATGGCACAATGGCGGTGCAAGCTAGGAACAAAATGCTAATGCTGGGAATGATTCTAGTAACTGGGAGAACTCAACAAAAGAGAGTGATTCCATCATTAGAAAAGTTATGGCATCATCGAAGAAACTGAGAGCGGATCCCAATTAATGCCGATGATAAATTCTAGTGCTTGCACGTGCTCTCAAGAACTTGAGCATTTCCATATTCATCAAGGTTTTACCAATATCCGTGACAAGGATCCTGGCAACACAACATACCACCATGATGGATATTGGTGGAGGATGCGGATGCAAAGGAAGACAACACTTTCTCAGATTTCACCTTAGCGAGGCCAAGGGGACAAAATCTGGATAATTGACCGAGAGACATTTAGCACTCCGCTTCTAATGTTCTCCTTGATGTGCTAGCACAACCCATATATTAAAATGGTTTGGTACCTAGGACATCAAGTAAAAGGTCGGACTTCGGGAGCACAAAAATCCATAAGGAACAACTATTGGAGTAAACCCTACGAAATCCTTATGGGGAGGTGGCCAACTTCTTCAATCAAGATACTACAATAATAGGTCTTCCGGCTGGGTGTGTCAGTCACGACATCCACTTTACCGGGTTACAGAGGGACCAATAATATAGCTCTTGGAAGACGTTCCAACCATCATATCTGCCTAAGATTCAAATCTGGTTGATAACAGGATATTCCAGATTCACCGAGTCTAGAAGAAAATTTGCAACACAATTTGACGAGATGGCATTGCGAGATTCTCGAGGAATGAACTAAGATAGCAAGCTCCAAAACAAGAGCCGGTTCTGCCAAACACATGTGAACACGCTGTCCTAGACAAGCATGACCACATAGTAGTCTTATGATAAAACACTACCGAGTTCAGGTAGGGAACCATCATCTAGGGTAACGAAGTCTTGTGCATGACCTAGGATTTGCACAACAACTCCTTTTCCTTGAACAAATCAATCAGTGGCTTGGTGTGCTAGGGACACATATAGAATGAAGGTTGCAAGTCTCCGAACCACAGAATACTCCGCACGTATGCATGCCCAATTTGGGATGATTCCAAAAGAAGCAACATTGACTTTCTCAAATCCACAGCGGCAACTTGCATCAGATGCACATGAATTAGAGGAAGTCACTACTTCCATCCAAACATATGCTTCATGAACGGAACATGAAAGCATTGTTACAAAGTTTCTAAGACTAGCTTAATGTTTAACACAGATCATGGGGGAGACAAGATGCTGCTGATGGGCTCAACAGCAACTCATCGGAATTTCCATATCACTGGACTTCCACCATCGTGTGAACACGGTGATAGAATTGGTCAGACCAAAGGATGTAATGGTGTATGCTCGAGGGATCAACCACGAGTAAGACAACATTACAAATATCGTTGGTTCTGATTTGATTTGATGATAGCCCATACTCAAATCAAAGTTTGGACAAGACAATAGATCCAACAACTGATACGAGGACCAGTTGATGAAGATATCATCTTTCTTCAACACACACAAACACAAAGATATCCCTTTGGAGATGAACTAAGTGAAACAAGCTTTCATCCTCTAACTCTCCAAGTTGTTGTCTGGCTCAACCAACTAGCTCAGGGATATCCAACACAGATTCTTGGAGGATGGCTGGTTTAGTGAAAAGCCAACATGATCATGAACTCAACATAGCGGTCAGGGAACAACCTGGTAATACTTCCGAGAGGATATTCGGAACATCACGAACCACTGATATGTCTCTAAGCTCGAGAACAATCTTGCTTTTGAGGGAAAGATGATATAGCTAAATAAGAAAGGGATTGATACAACCCTAACTCTTGATCGAAGAGTGTACCAGAAATGAGGACAAGGTAGCACGACCAATCCTAGTATAGTGATTCGATAACCAACACGCTAAGAATGATATTAATGTCCATTAACTACCGAGCAATACAGTTGCTAGGAGTATTGATTTCACACACCATGATTCCTTTGTCGGCATTCCGGTTGCGACAACACGACACCGAGGAATGAAACATGATGGAAAGAAGTATCACTGCATCAAGAATTCATGAGAGATGGTGCAATTCTCATGACAATCCTGACATAAAGAGGGCAATACTTCAGGGTAGAACAGAATCAAAAGCTGGATTGGCATTTTGATCTGCGGAATACAACTGCTTTGACCCAATCCTAGATATGGATGACTGGAGTTTGTTTCTCCTAGTCATTTTGAAATAGAACGGCTCGACAGACCACAAGAATAATAGGCATCGATGAACACGAATGCACAACTATTCCTGACTATCAATTGATAGATGAAGGTCGGAATATAACTGAAAGGGGACAACTCAAAGAACATCTGATTTTTTTTGAGTTGTGGATTCATGGATTAGCATGTCGAACCAAGTTCAACATGTTTCTTCCGGATAAAACCCATGCAGAAAAGGAAGGACTGGCATATTAACAACACAGAATCGAGAACTCGCCAAGAGCAATCTAGTTGTGATCTTTCGGTTCAATGAGGAACTTCTGCCATAAGTAGTTCATGGTAGTTGGAAGAACGATGTACCACGGACCTCGAGGACTATCGCAAAGGTTACTAATATCCTAAAGGAACTACCAAACACTATCATCATGAGGTAAGTAGAGTGAATCTTGGGTCAAGAACCCAGGAGTAGAATACCTACTACTAAATGGCACCACGAGATGCTTTCGAGAATGATGGCCAGAATCATCACACTGGGATACAAAGCATTGCTAGATTACTGAGAGGTTCTCTAAGACAACTAGGGTCATAATAATAGCTCCAACATAGATACTAAGGCAGTGGTACCTCAACACACCGGTTAGTGTGGTTAATCTGGCCCAAAGGGACAGCGGGAACAAAAAGAATGGATTTGCAAATGCATCAGACTATGTAGAAACCTAGGATGACTCGGACAGCATAACAACCGTAAATTCTCAAAATGATTTGAGACATCCTGCAAAATGGTGGCATAACCACTCAACATCATAATATCAAAGTTCTGAGGCCAGCTATGACATATGGAAGTAGTAGGAACTGAACTGAGGCTTGAACTCAACAATCCTAGGCAACTACGGTTTACTAACACGTCATCCTGAGAGATAGAAGAGAAGCCTAGTTCTTAACCCCCATAGAAAAGAAGAGGTTGACTCAGAGCAGAAGTCATAAGGTAAAGGAGTAAAAAGAGCCTTACGTTCCCATCCACAATCAATTCCCTTGTATAACTAAAGCATTTCTAGACTTAACTTCAACCAGCTTGGCTTGGTAATCCTACAGGCAGTCGGGCTCTGATGCCAAAGCTGTCAGGACCCCGATTCCAAGTCACATCAATCTAGCTGGTAACACCTCATATCACTTTGCGGCCTCACGCATGGTATTCCCACGGGTGTCGCCTTACCATGGCTCGGGACCATTTGCGCCTTTTGGCTCATGTATATGATAGTGTCGCTAGCATCCATATGACAGAGAACCCGGGCCGACATGGCTAGTCATGAACCCAAAGCGGCACCAACCTATGGGGACAGTCATACATGAATCACATTGAGCATGTCGGTCAGCAGCGTGTGAATCCGGGCTGTAGCACTGGGCTAACAGGACTCCGGAAACCCGGGCTGTAGCAGGCTAGGCAGGACTCCGGATGTCACCACGTGACATTTCTCCAAAGGGACAGACATAGGAACAAAGTGAAACACATGCCGGCCAGTCAAGTGTCCTGAGCAGTAGTGCTGGGCTAGCAGGACTTCGGTGAACCGGGATGTAGCGGACTACTATGGCTCATGGGAGCACTAGACTACATTTCCCCATAAGAGAGGCTGCCAAGGATAAAAAACTAGATTGTCGGATCCCACACATACCAAGCATTTCAATCATACACAAAATATGCTCGATATGTGTAAATACAACATGGCATCACAAATAACTCTACGACTCAAGTATTTATTCATTAGGCTCCGAAAAGCTAGATATTACAAACATGGGTCTCATGACCCAACATTCAGAGCATACTAGACAAAGCACATGCGAAAGCTTAACATGTCTGAGTACAGACATCTACAAATGAAAAAGGCTGAGAAGCCTGACTATCTACCAGATCCTGCCGAGGGCACAAGATCGTAGCTGAGGTAACAAGCTAAACGTCGAAGTCCAAGTGGAACTACTAGCGAGACTAAAGTCTCTCTGCAAAAACATAAATTAAGCAAACGTGAGTACAAATGTACCCAGCAAGACTTACATCAGAACTAACTACATATGCATCGGTATCAACAAAGGGGTAGTGGAGTTTAACTGCAGCAAGCCAGCTTTGACTCAGTGGCTAACCTGAACTACGACTGCAACCAACTCTTCTGAGGTGGCGCACATGAGTCCACATATTCACCATATCAGTACACCACTATGGATCCGCTCCCATCTCCCTACGAGAAGGCCATCCATAGCACTCACACTTATCTGGCGAGTTTTAGAGTATCCACTTTCACTTGTCTATGAACTGTATAGGCAACCAAGTAGTCCTTTACCGCGGACGCGGCTATTCGAATAGATGATGTTAACCCTGCAGGGGTGTACTTTTTCACACACGCTCTCACCACTTACCGCCGTATACACGACATGTACTCGGCAACCTTCAAGCGGAAGCCCAACGAGGGTGTCGGCCACGGCCTACCTAAACACTCAAGTCTCTAGTCCAGGTTTATCGCCTATCTAGGTTCCATCCGCAGGGAATCTGGCCGAGGTTTCCACATACGGCCCCGAACGATGTGTACAGGGTTCCGAGACACCAAACGGGCGCCCGGCATGCCCGGCCACGGTGCATCTACCGCATCATAGCCCACCCCTAGGGTCAGTGCTACGCACGGCCGCCAACACATATCCTATAAACACCAGAAACTAGTTGCAACTCCTGGACAGAGTACTAGGGTGATTAAGAAGCCGAGAGGGTCCATTGGTTTCGGGCCCAATGTATGGTAGTAACTAATTCTTAAATCACACATACAGATCTCGGTGCTTAAGGATGGTTCCAATGAAACAACCCACCATGTACTCCTACATGGCCTCTCATCGATACCTTTACCAAATCGTGTTCAACACACTTAGCTCACACATAGTAGGACATGTTCACAACTTTCCAATTCATCCCCGATTAATCAGACCTAACACGACTCTAAGCAATAGCAGGCATGACAACAAACATGAATGAGTAGGCACATCAGGGCTCAAACAACTCCTACTCATGCTAGTGGGTTTCATCTATTTACTGTGGCAATGACAGGTCATGCAGAGGAAAGGGGTTCAACTACCGCAACATGTAACAGTTGAATTGTTGTTGTCCTAATGCAGTAAAAGAGAGCAGGAGCGAGAGAGTGGGATTGTATCAGAATGAACAAGGGGTTTTACTTGCCTGGCACTTCTGAAGATACTATAACTCTTCACCGGTGTCATCGAACTCGTCATCGAAACACGTCTACTGAGAGGGGAAAATTACCGGCAAGGGAACATAAACAACATTCAATTAATGCAATGCACAAGTGAATGAATGATATGACATATTAAGTTACTGAATTGACCTAATGCAATATCTAGCCAATTTAATTGAAGTGGAACTCAAACAAGATCAAATTCCAACTCCAAATGTTATTTCATAAATTGCCCGAATCATCATTTGTCCTATCCAGTGAGGTTAACTTGTTCAAACATGCATGATCATGGCATAAACAGATCCTTCATATTTTTCTAATAATTTTCATATATAAATTATTTCATTTGGAGTTACGATTGAATTTCTATGATTTTTAGAAGTTTAAACCATTTTCTGGAATTTCCTGGATTATAAAAACACCAGAAAACATTTACTGCGTCAGCATGACGACAGCACTGCGTTAGCAGGTCAACTGGGTTGACCCGGGTCAAACCTGATGTGCGGGGTCCACACGTCAGTGACACAGGGACTAATCCCGGTCAAACCTAGCGCTGACTAGGGTTTGACCAGTGGTTGGGCCCACTGTCAGTGCCTATTAGGGGGTGCTTAGCTGGCGGCGGTTAGCACTAATGATGTCCACATCGTTACGCCGGAGTTTGGCCGGCGACGACCATCGAATGCGGCAGAGTTCGCTCGGAACTCGCCAGAGGCGACGGATCGACGCGCCAGGGGCACCAGAGGATAGCTCGTGCCCGTGCGCATCTAGGGAGATCATTGGGGGTGCGGGGTGGCCGGAGTTCACCGGAGTGGAACCCGCAATGGTTGCCGGAGTTCGGGGCTGGTGCGGGTTAGCGCTGCGGTGTGCTAACGAGCGAGGCTATGGGCTAGCGGGGCGCTACGCGATGCGGGGAGCAGGTTAGGCGCGCCGGGGTGACCTAATGGTCACTGGAGCTACGCCAACGACAAGCTCAGGCGGCAGCGTGCTACGGCCAGCTACGAAACGATGGCTACGGCGAGCGGCAAGCCACAGGGTTAGGGGCAAAACATGAAGGAACTCACGGTGGGTCGGATGAGGTAGACGACGAGCTCGGGGAGGCGGAGACGGCGGTGAATCGGCGTGTGTGGCTTCCGGCGACCGAGGAGGAAGAAGACGATGCAGACGGCAATGCAGGTCGTCCCAGCGCTCGGGGCCAGGGTGGGGCGGAGCGTCCGATGATGGCGGAGGCCGTGGACAGCGTGGGGAGGCGAGGGGAGCATGCTGGCCGTGGCAAACGGCGTCGGCGGCGACGAGCTCCGCTCGGGCTGCGCGGGAGAGAGAGCAGAGGAGGGGGAAAGGTCAGGAGAGAGTGAGAGGTTTTCAGGGGGGTGCGTGTCGCCCTCGGGTGCCTCCAGCGGTGAGCAGGGAAGCAGGAGGTGGCCGGCGTGTGCTCGCGCGCGGCGGCCACACGCGCGTTGTCCTTCTGTCAAAGGAGGAAGAAGACCGGGGAGCCCCTGGTGGGCCGGGCCACTTCTACCAGGTAAGGCCCAGGTGAGGTGCACAGGTAACCTCTCTCTCTCCTTTTATTTATGTTTCCTATCTTCTGTCTGTTTGTTTTGATTTAGTAGGGGTACTAAACCAATTTATTTGCTTCTGTAAATTATTGTATGGACTAAAGATATTATTCTAGAGCCCCACAATAATTTCCAAAATTATTGGGCATGTATTTCTTTTATAACAGAAATAAAGCCAATTCAAATACATTATGATTTAATTCAAATGCCCAAAATAAATATTTCTGTGACTCCAAAAATATTGGTTTGAATTTTACCTCCTACCAATATTTTCTCAGAGTAACAGGAACATTTCCTTGGACTCATTTGATGAGAATTAAATGTTGATTATTTTTGAACTGGTTTCTAAGGGTTTCAACAAACCTCAATTCAACTTTCAGAAATTTTGGCCATGATGCATGAGAGCAGATGCAACTATTCTACTCAGGTATTCTAGGGATGTGACAAAACTATTTTACATGAGTTTTAATGCTTCATGGTCATGATCATATTATGCTAACCATGTTTGTGGTCATGATCATGGTGATGTTGATGCCCATGATCATCATGTGGCTCTTGAGAGGAAGTATTCTCAATGTTGAAACATAAGATAAATCCAGTTTTGCTTTATGCTTAACATTTCGTAATCAAAGTTGAATTTCAACGATAAATAAAAAACAATTTTATGCATTGCTGGTGATTGTTAAAACAAATCATTGCGCCCGGTCCTTCCTCCTCTCCCCCTCCCTGCTCGCGCCGCCGCCCTCCTCCTGCTGGCCTGCACCTGCCCGGGCCTCCGCACCCTCTTGCGCCTTCCCGGGCCCGCCTCCTCTCCGCCGCCTCCCTCTACCTGGGCCTTCCCCCTCCTGCCCAGGCCCGCCTCCTCTCCGCCGCCTCCCTCTACCCGGGCCTGCCTCCTCTTCGCCGCCTCCCTCTGCCCAGGCGCCTGCCTCCTCTCCGCCTTCCTCCCTACCCGGGCCCCGCCTCCTCTTCCCCCTCCTGCCCGGGCCCTCTTCTTCGCCGCCTCCCTTTGCCCGGCCTCCTCTCTGCCGCCTCCCCCTCCTGCCCGGGCCGGCCTCCTCCCCCCTCCTACCCGGGCCAACCTAAAATACTCCACACACGCTCCAAGCAGATCAACTAAAACATAGCACACGTAGGTGCCAAAACCAAAAGAACGGTACGGCCCAGTCCTTGCTGAGGAGGGCCTCCCAAATAATCTGTGCAGTCCGACCTTCTTTGCCTGAGATGGCACCGCTTCAGCTAAAGAGGGACTAGATAAGGCAGTGTCGTCTCTATCTGAGGTGATTGGCACGTCTCAAGGAAAAATGTAGAATGATCCTAGCTTCAATTTAACGTCTATCGATCAAAAGTCAGAGAGCTCGAGCTTGTCCCAGAGACCTACTAAAATGAGTTTGTTTAGAAGGTGGTGGAGATTGAGGACTTGGCGCTTGAACGGGGGCTCCTTACCATCGTCGAGTTTTGCAGGCTGCAGGGTGTTGACATCTTCGTCACCAACTTGCAAATAGACATGTCCACTAGGAAGGTGTTTGACGTCATCTCAAGAAATAACATAGTGTCCTATAAGTCTGGAGCAACATGCTTTACATGATCACACGGGCCGGATGCACCACCAAGGTCCTGGACCTTCCTAATGAGAACACCTTAATCCTCCGTGGGTTTCAATGCTTTACTTGTCCTGTCATGCTCTATTAATTCTTCTGCGTTATTACTTTTTTCCATACACAACTTAAATTTATTACGACCTTCCACCTCCACTTTTCTTTGCATCTATAACTAACTTGCAGACACGTAGTTGTAGGTCTCTATAAGGGACAATGTCCAATTCCTGCGGTTCCTATGGGATCGATACTCTTACTTTAAAAGTCTACCTGGACTGTCCGGCTCATGCCTGCATGTAGTTTCGTGCCGATGGCCCATGTATCCCCATACCATTTACCCCTCTGTGTACTAGCCTGTATATACATGTCCCCACCTTCTTTCTAGAGTTAGCTTGGATTGGAAATAAAACCAATGGAGCTTTCCTATGTATGTCCCTTCCGTGGGATCTATCTTCCCTAGTGGAACGAGGCCATCTCTTGAGGGGGAAGACACCCTAGAAGCACTAGACTGCCTCAAGGTGTAGATTCATCCATGGAATTAAAGCCCTCCTTGTTCTAGGACATGGGGAAGAACCCTATCTTGATCTCTCACACTCTTATAGATGATTTGGATGATGGATCTATGTATGTTTATCTTTTAGTACATCTTGTATGTTGATTTGTGTGTTTTCCATTGTGTCCTTCCTTTATTCCATGAGTATTCCCCTTGTTCTTTGTGTTCTTCCTCAAATTCATCTCCAATTCATGAAGATCGGACAAACCAAGGGCCTAGCGCTACATCATATGGTATCAAGAGCAAGGTTGCCATGAATTTAGAGCCTCATACACCCCCAGCTTCTAGCCTTAATTCGACTTTTCCTAATTGAACAATTTCTTGCCCCACACACAAGTTCTTGTGATCTCTGGGATATTGTGAGAAAAGGTTGGTTTTGATCCATGGATCTCTTCCAAAACTAATCGATCTACCTTCCTTTGCATTCCCATGGCCCAATTTGTTATTTTCCCCATCAATTTTGACCTTAGAATCTCAAAAATCCGCCTTAAAATGGAGTTTTCGCAACCCAAAATCATGACCAGGAAAAATCAGCCTGAACATCTACCTTCCATCTAGAACCACTGCCTTCCATCTCGGATGTCCAGCTAGAACATTCAAAAATATCATCAACAAAGCCAGCCGTCTGCCCTCCAACCTGGACGTCCAGCCTTATCCTAGATAGTCCACCTTCCAAGCCAGATGACCGCCCCCTGAAAAAACTACATTGGGTTGTTTCATCGTTCGGCCATAACTTTCACATCCGGACTCCGATTTGAGTGTTCTTGGGTTCGTTTTGTAGCAATTGGTGTAATCTTGGCCATCATATTGGTTTCCAAATCATTTGTTAAAGAAAATTTTGGAGGTACTTCACTGACACCGGAACACCTCCACTAGTCATCATGTTTGTGCCACCACTTCACTGCCCGAGCATCATCTTCCTGATGTCGAAGGGTGATGGCAAGATGAAGATGGTGAATGAAGAGGGAGAGGGCATTAGGGGTGACAATAGGGTAGAGCATGGTGCACGTGGGGCATGAGGCACACATGTTCTTGGTATGGAATAGATGCCACCATAAGGGAGGGGAGGTCAACTTCATGTTACATCTCCTACATCAATAGATGTTGCCACATACTGCACATTCAAAACTGAACCACCATCATCTTGCATGAGCGTCGGTATGAAGGTACACAATATACACATGATCAAATAACGGGATGATTGCGTACGTTGGAGATATAGCTACTGAGTATAAACCGCCCAGGAGGGGCCGGGTTATACCCATAAGGAGTTATCAATATTGAAGCCCATGAAGACAAGGAGCATGGCGCTTTACTATAAGAGATCTAAAGGCCCAGGGCCCAAAGGCGGATTAGGGCCGTAAACATAAACCGCCATAAGGCGTGTAACATGTGTTGTAAGATAGGAAAGGATAGAAACCAAGCCGGACACGTTTATGAGCCGGCCGGGATTTTGTAAACCACCGGGCGTCAACTTGTGTATATAAAGGGACGACCCGACGGCGGTTCAGGGACAAGAAACAACAACTCTAGAGCCAGGCAAAGCGGATTCGCTCCCTGGTCATCGAAACCCTAGCAATCCCATCATAACTGGAGTAGGCTTTACCTTCACCGCAAGGGGCCGAACCAGTATAATTCCTTGCGTCCTTTGTCCGCTTTAACCCTTTAAGCTAACTACGTTGTGATGGCTCCACGACTAAGTCCTCACACTAGGACATCTGCCGTGACAACCCCACGACAGTTGGCACCCACCATGGGGCTATCACATGATGGTTTCAAGTTCTTAGAGGGCAGCTTCGAAGGGCTCAAGGGATACGTTGTGGGCCGGATAACCAAGAGTCATCACGGCAAGCTCTACATCGACGATGAAGGCTGGGGCCCCGAGGCCGGTTCAATTGAGTATGGATATCGGGTCCCGTTCGGCGCTTTCACGTCTTCATTGGCAAGATCAGCGAGCCGGGCCCTGAGCCGGACATCTGCACCGACATTGTTGAAACAGCTCAGCGTGCAACATCCGCCCAGATTCAGCCTGCCGTGAAGCGTGCCTTCGTGGGAGTCATCCACGAAGTGGAATCTGAGGATAGATCGGTATCTAATGGTGAAACCATCGTTTACTCTGATGACGAGTCATCTACTGGAGAGACCGAGTCATTGTACCAATTGCAAGATGGCCGGTTGGGGGGTTGTTCCGATGGCAACAGTATTTCGGACCCCCTTGATCCGCCGAGCCGAGTTGCGATCTTCATGGCCGGTACACAGTCAGCACAGCATTCTTCAACTGCGGCAGCAATGATCTCCGGTTCAACAGCAGCAACAACAGCTGGGGCAGGAGGCCCTGCTCCACCGCCGGCTCAGGTTTTATCCGATTTGTTCAACGCTTTGGCAACACCGCTGGCGGCTGAAGTTTACGCGGCGAATCAGGATCAGCATAACGCGGAATTCGTAAAAGTGAAGGATCAGATAGCTCAAGCCAAGGCAGACCTGGCAGCCGAGAACACCAGGATGTCTATGGAGCGGGTCGAGTTGGATGCACAGGCGTATCGGCTTATGCTGGATCAGAATGCATCAAACGATGTAATGAGGAGAACGTACCGGTCCCACCTACCTCTGGTTTATGAGCCAAGGAATCTCTTTAACATGCCAGGAGAAGGAACCAGTAACCAGCCAGTGGTAAACCGGGTAGAAGCACCTGGAACAGGGGCGCCGGTTCAGCCGCGCATAGTGGATCCGCCTCGTCAGAATATCCCGTCCCAGCGCATGTCAATGCCTCTGGGTCATTACTCCAACCCCCTGGATAACATAGTCGCTGCCGCTTCACGATTGGCAGCCCTCCCAGTCGAAGGTGAGTCCCCCATAGCGGTTGAGACACGACGGGCTAGGGAGCTCCTTCAGACAGCTTTGACTCAGCAACAGGTGTATTCACACAGCCGCGAGAGGATTCATTCCACTCCCCGCCCAAGCCAGAGTTATAACAGGCACTTTGATGAACCGGCCGTGTCAAGCAGTGCGCAAGAACGTAACCCGCCTTGAGGGCATAATCCGGCAGGTGGTGATAATGCTTAGGATTTGGTGGATGAGGGCAGAGCGCATCGAGAAGTCGAGTTAGCAGCGCAGTACGCGGCCCGTCTGCTTACTCCGGTTCGTCCAACAACTTCGGTGGAGCCAGGAGTTACCTCTAGCTCTTTGGAGGTTCCGTGTCTCGTCCCGGCTCTACGAAATGTACGGCTGCCCAAGGATTTGAAAGGGCCCCACAAAGTGCCCAATTACACTACTGATTTACCCACCGAGTCATGGATCGAAAGCTATGAGATGGCTATGGAGATGTTGGATGTGGATGATGCGGCCTCTTCTAAATACTTCACCATGATGTTGGAAGGAACAGCTCGCACTTGGCTAAAAAATTTGCCAGCTAACTCCATTGGGTCGTGGGCTGCATTAAAGGCCTGGTTTATCCAGAATTTCAAGGACACGTGCAAGCAGCCCATGTAAATTGTAGACTTAGCCTCCTGTGTCCAAGAAGAAGGTGAATCGACAACTCGTTGGGTGCGCCGGGTTTCAGAAATCTTGCATTCATTGGACCGCATTAACGCTGATACAGCAGTCTTAACATTGGAGGGAAATTGTCGGTTCATGCCTTTGAAGCTGAAATTGGGATGGCTCAAGCGTCACTTCAATGACATGGGAACGCTTATGGAAGCTCTGGTTAAGCATGCCGACTCTGATAGTACCAAGGACCCCAAGTCTAATGATGAAAAGCTGGGGAAGGGAAAGAAGAGTGGCAGTAACAAGGGGCAGCAGCATAATCCGGCGGGTCATGGAAACAACAGTAAGCGTAAAGCGTATAACAGTTTGGATTTTGTGGCTAACACCAACACGCAGAATAATAATCAGCGGCGTAAGGGTAAACCGCCCCCACGCAATGGAGGATCAGGTATCAATCTGGAGCGCCTGTTAAACCAGCCTTGTCCAAGGCACGAGACGCAAGAGAGACCAGCCACACACCTTTGGAAGGATTGTTTTATAACACGGGAGTTCACAAACGGGAGTTCAAAAACTCGGATCTTTTCCGATACAATCATGGACCGCCTGGCGGTTCAGGAGGCGGTTCTCATGGGTCGGGCTATGGTGGAGGCGGTTCTGGTTTAGGGTTTCAAGGAAATCAAAGCGGACATGGCAATCAAGGCAGTCAGGGCAACCAGGGTGGTTATAATCATCAGGGGAGTCAGCAACAGCAATCGGGTTACCAGAGCAATCCGAAGCAGTTGAATAGTGGGCAGTATCACGTCTTCACCACTAGCTTATGCAAGAGCGATCAGAATCTTCATAAAAGGGCAGTAAACTCCGTTGAACCGGCAGTGACCTGTTATCTGTGCTGGTCTGAACAACCCATTTTGTGGAATCGAGAGGATCATCCACCCCGGGTTGATAATCTGGGTCATCTGGCATTGGTGGTGGTGCCTCAGGTTGGAGGATATAAGTTCACCAAGGTGCTCATGGATGGAGCGACCAGTATCAATATCCTTTATTATGAAACCTTCCGTTGCATGGGGTTGACAGATAAAAATCTTAAACCATCAAACACTGTTTTCCATGGTGTGGTACCTAGTAAATCGGCGTATACAGTCGGTAAGATAGCTCTGGAGGTTGCTTTTGGAGATGATCATGATTCAAGATCAGAGACATTGACATTTGAAGTGGTGAAAATCAAAAGCCCATATCATGCCCTGTTTGGACAGCCAGCTTATGCTAAGTTTATGGGAAGGCCCTGTTATGTTTATATGCAGCTCAAGATGCCGAGTCATAAAGGGACCATCATGGTACATGGGAGTCGTCGGATTGCTTTGGAATGTGAGGAAGGTGATGCGGCTTATGCTGAGTCGGTTTGTGCAACACAGGAGTTGAAGTTCTACAAGGATAATGTTGATCCGGCAGATATGACTTCTTTGAAAAAACCAACTACAGAGCATGATTCGGCCTTAAAGTTTAAATCGGCTGAGGAGACGAAGCTGGTTGACTTTGTTCCTGGTGATTCATCCAAGCAATTCAGCAAACCTAGATCCGAAATAGGAAGGCACGCTCATCGAGTTCATCCGTGAGAACCGGGACATCTTTGCATGGAAACCTTCTGACATGCCAGGTGTACCGAGGGAACTCGCTGAGCACACTCTTAATATTGATCCTAAGTTTAAACCGGTCAGGCAGTTTCTCCGCCGCTTCAATGAAGAAAGGCGTAAGGCTATTGGTGAGGAGGTAGCCCGGCTCTTGGCAGCAGGGTTTATTGTGGAGGTTTTTCACCCTGAGTGGTTAGCTAACCCAATGCTAATGCTTAAGAAGAATGACACTTAGCGGATGTGTGTGGACTACACAGATTTGAACAAGGCTTGTCCAGCGGATCCCTTTGCTATCCCTCGTATTGATCAAATCATTGATGCTACGGTGGGCTATGAGCATTTGAGCTTTCTGGATGCTTATTCTGGTTATCATCATATCAAAATGGCAGTTAAGGACCAGGAGAAGACAACTTTTATAACTCCCTTTGGAGCCTTCTGCTATGTATCTATGCCTTTTGGGCTTAAGAGTGCCCAGGCGACTTATCAGCACTGTGTGCAGAATTGTCTTCATGACCAGATTGGGCGCAATGTTCATGCTTATGTCGATGATATTGTGGTAAAGTCCAGAAAGGAGGTGACGTTGATAGCTGACTTGAAGGAAACCTTTGATAATCTTCGGGTTTATAAGATGATGCTTAATCCGGTCAAGTGTGTTTTGGTGTTCCGGCAGGCAAGCTCTCGGGTTTTCTAGTGTCTAACAGTGGAATTGAAGCTAATTCGGAAAAGATCAAAGCTATTACGTCTTTGGCTAAAACGGCGTGTATCAACGATGTTCAACGTCTGGCGGGCCGTATTGCAGCATTGAGCCAGTTTATCAGCCGTTTGGGAGAGAAAGCAATCCCTCTATATCAGATGATGAAGAAGACAGACAATTTTGTCTGGAGTGACACTTCTAATGCGGTGTTTGAGGATTTGAAGAAGCAGTTAGCCAAGCCACCTGTTCTTGCTGCTCCGGTCGACTAGGAGCCGTTGTTGTATGTGGCAGCTAATGCCCAGGCTGTCAGTGTGGCCATTGTGGTAGAACGTAAGGAGGCTGGCAAGGAATACCCGGTTCAACAGTCGGTTTATTATATCAGTGAGGTGCTCATTGAGTCCAAACAGAGGTACCCACATTGGTAGAAACTGGTGTATGGAGTCTTCATGGCAAGCCGGAAGTTTAAGCAGTATTTTCAGGGTCATCCCATTACTGTGGTCAGTTCTGCCCCTTTGGGAGATATCATCCAAAACAGGGAAGCAACAGGTCGGGTTGCCAAGTGGGCTATTGAGCTTGGACCCCACGGGTTAAAATATATGCCTCGCACGGCGATTAGGTCCCATGCACTTGTGGATTTTATCAACGACTGGACAGAGTTACAGGCACCGGAAGAAAAGCTGGATCATACTTATTGGACTATTCATTTTGATGGGTCTAGGCAATTGGAGGGCTCGGGGGCTGGAGTCGTGTTACTTCCCCACGAGGTGATAAGTTTTGTTATGTTCTCCGTTTAATGTTCCCTTGCACTAACAATGCATCTGAATATGATGCTTTACTCCATGGTCTTCAAATGGCTAAGGAGATGAATCTAAGCCGGGTTAAGTGTTTTGGTGACTCAAACCTGGTGGCTCAGCAAGTATCTGGTACTTGGGATTCCAAGGACCCACTCATGGCAACGTGTCGTCGAGAAGTGGATATTGTTGCAGGTCACTTCAAGGGTTATCAGGTTGACCATGTGGACCGGCGAAAGAATGAAGCGGCGGATGCTTTAAGCCGTTTGGGTTCCCAACGTAAACCGGTTCCACCCAATGTTTTTCTGGATGTTTTGCATAACCCGTCGGTCAAGTTACCTACGGAGGAGGATTTGGCTGTTCTAGACCCGGAGGCTCAGTTAGTGGAAGCTCTTCATGTTATTCCGGATTGGATGGTCCCATATTTGGCGTATATGAACCGGGGCGAGTTACCGGAGGACGAAACTTTGGCCAGGCAGATAATCCGGCAATCCAAGTCAATGACCATTATCAATGGGGAATTGCATCATTGCAGTGTAACAGGGGCGTTTCAGCGTTGTGTGTCAACTGAAGAGGGCTGTGAGATTTTGCGTGAGATCCACGAAGGGGATTGTGGTCACCACGCCGGTTCAAAGTCCTTGGTAGCTAAGGATTTTCGTCACGGCTTCTATTGGTTGACGGCTCATGCTGATGTTGATGACTTGGTAAAGAGGTGTGATGGTTGTTACAAGTTTGCACGCTGCGCTCATGTTCTGGCTCAAGAATTGAGGATGATTCCAATCGCTTGGCCATTTGCAACTTGGGGTGGATATGGTTGGGCCCTTTAATAGGTCCAAGGATAAGAAGACCCACCTTCTGGTGGCGGTTGATAAGTTCACTAAGTGGGTGGAGGCAGAGCCAGTCAGTAAGTGTGATGCAGCCACGGCGGTTCAATTCATCAAGAAGGTGGTTTTCCGGTTTGGTTTCCCACACAGCATCATAACAGATAATGGCACTAATCTATCCAAGGGTGCTATGGAAGAATTTTGTCAACGTGAGCACATCCGGCTTGACGTGTCATCAGTGGTTCACCCCCAATCTAATGGTCAAGCAGAGAGAGCCAATCAAGAGATTCTAAGAGGCATCAAGCCCCGGCTTATGGTTCCTTTAAAGAGGACGCCGGGTTTTTGGGTGGAGGAGTTACCTTCTGTGTTATGGAGCATCAATACCACGCCCAGATCTACGGGTTATACACCTTTCTTCATGGTTTACGGAGCAGAGGCGGTTCTCCCTAGTGACATCCGTCATGACTCACCCCATGTGGCGGCTTATGTTGAAGCTGACAATGAGGAGACGTCAGGAAGCACCTGACCAGTTAGATGACGAGCGCGATATAGCAGCAGCACATTCAGCGATTTACCAGCAAGATCTGTGTCGTTATCACAGTCGCCGGGTTAAAACCAGGACGTTACAAGAAGGGGATCTGGTGCTCCGACTCATCCAGGATCAGACTGATATGCACAAATTATCCCCGCCTTGGGAAGGACCCTTCGTGGTCAGCAAGAATCTGCACAGTGGGTCATACTACCTTATCGATGTTCGAGAGCACAAAGACTCACGTAAATCGGAGGAGGAGACCCACCGACCGTGGAATATAGCTCATCTTCGGCCTTACTACACCTGAGCCATAGGCTCCTCTTATGTACATATTGTTGACAATGTATATATTATATCAATATAATAAACCAGCATCCCTGTTAAAGCGGGGCCTCTGCTGTTATTCCTTGAAAGGTTTTCGGTTATATGGAGGCTCCTGTTTATAAAGCGGAGTTCTAATTACCCATTGATCCGGCTAACAAGCCACACATAAAAAACACTTGGGGGCTTACCACCCAAGGTCAAAAGGAGCCAAATAGAGTCTGTTGCAAAGCACAACTCAAACATAGGCACCCATTGAGCACAACTCAAAATATTACTAGGGGGCTCTTTGCTTCTAAAAGAACCAAGAGTCTATAACCTTGTAATAGGCTATAAAAGCCAGGCTTGGAAGCCAGGTGTATTCACCTAAAACCCCGAGTTATCCTGCCTTTTTTAAGTAAGCCACTCCGTCCAGGTAATCCTAGTAGACCCGTCGAACATTTGACAAGTCAATATTATAAAGACCCTGAACTTGTCTTAGTTAAAATGACGATTGGTTGATGTGAGGTCCATCTTATAAAGGCTTTGTAAAATGGTTAACTCAGTGGCCTGGCAGCCCATGAAAAGCCTCGCCCTTTTATATATTTTCTTCTGAAATCTTTCTTTTTGATATTTCTTTTGATGAGTTTTATACTAAACCAGTGTTTATTGACCTGGCCTGGCTGTTGACTATAAGTCGGCTGAACAAGTTGAGAATATTGCTGGTATCTATTGATCCGGCTTCGCTGTCGATTATAAGTCGTCAGTATACAATCAGATATAAACCGGTGTTGATCGACCCGGTCTGGCTTTGACTACAAGTCGCCAGTATGATATATGAATAAACTGGTGTTTATTACAACCCGGTCCGGCTTTATTATAAACCGGCAAAACAGGGAGGAGTTATCAGTACTCAAGATTTGGGTTATCACCCTTACTACAGAACATTGGTGAGCCAACGATGTGATTCAATGTCACAGGTATGATATATTTCATATTTGATTGTTATTCACTACAGCCTGGTTATAAACCCGGTTTATATGTTGAGCATTATGACCCGTCCGGCAATAAACCACCAGGACACTTTCAACATGTTATAGGCAAAAACAGGTCAAATAAAGCTGCTAAGGATCATAAGCAGACATAACATAAATCATGACGGTTTAACAGTATCATGCAAAGTGAATATGCACGATGGCATAGCAGACCAAGTGTTTTAACTAGCCTATTACAAGGCGTTTTCATGCCCAAAAGGATGATTGTTTTCAGCAAGAATTGCAGTGTGCAGAAGATTAAACCAGCCTCCGGATCATGATTCTTCGCCGGGCTAACTTGACGGCTGCGGATCGTCCTGCACTGGCTCATCCTCCTCCTCTCCACCCAGCAGCTGGAAGTCAATGGTGGTCCAGTTGATTCTAGTTAGGGCTCTGAATACAGCCTCATCGCTTATATGGGTGGAGGGGTCAACGTCAGGGGCATAAGTGTGCTTACGGATTGGCGGGATAAGATCTTCCACATCATGAGTTGGCGCAGGAAGTCGTTTGTTATCAGCATCATAAACTAGTTGATAATGAGAAAGATTTGTTTCTTCGGCCAATTTGCTTGCTAATGGGCGCATTTCCTTTGTCATCGCTCGAAGGTCGCCATTATCAAACTCTGACCCATCTTATTTTCTGCTCGGATAGCCGCGTCCTATATCATCTGAGTCAAGACCTGGTATCCAAGCTTTAGCCCGGATTAGCGCAGTCAGGGCACCTGATCTTGCAGCCAATTTCTTTAACTCATCCAACCGGGCAGGCATCATTGACAGCTTCTCAAGTGTTTCTTTGATCAAGGTTGGAGGCGGTTTGTTATGAGTAGCAGTGCAAATGATCCATTGGGCGCCGGTATATAACTGTTCTATAAGAGTATAGGCAGCCTTCAACTTCTTCTGCATATCAGAGCCCAGATGGGTAATGCGAGATCCTGCATCATTGAACATATTGATAAACCGGCAGTTTATGGGATAATACATGTTGAAGCTTGTTATAGGGGTACTTACCAAACACAGTAGTGGTCATGGCGTTGATTTGCCGCTTCAAGCTAGCTAGTTCTTCTGCTACCGGATTAAGGGCTGTTTCAGCGTCCTCTGCCCGTTTTAGCAGTGCTGCTTTTCAGCATCCCATCCTGCACGTTCGCCTTTAAAGCCTTCTTTCAGTTGTTCCATGGCTGTTAAAGCGTCAATCAGCTCTTCTTTAGCCTTGGAAGTTTCGGCCTGCTGGGACTTAATATTTTCCTGAAGGTCGGAGATTTGAGATTATTTCTGGCTCAGATCAGCCTGCAAGCGACATTTAATGAGTCAGTAGTGCATATTTGAAGTCCCAAGCACATAACAGGTTATGCACTTGGCACTTGGGGGCTAATGCATATGGCTTTTATCAACTGACATTTTTAAGTCCCAATCACATAACAAGTTCTACACTTGGCACTTGGGGGCTAATGTATATTCGCTCAAGTCACAAGTATGGATTATTCTTCATCAATCGGTTTACAAAGATGGTTATCAAGCATTTTAGAAGCTCTATGATAGAAAGGTACCGATTCATTCTAAAGGTATAAACCGATCCCTGGGGGCTACACAAGCAAAAATTGCAAGATTCATACTTTAAAGTCCTGGTTCATCATGAAACGATAAACCGGCCCTCGGGGGCTACATAGGCAAAGTTGAAATATTACAAAGTCCCGGTTCATGTTGATATCATAAACCGACCCTTGGAGGTTGCTGGAGTTGATATTAGAAATTGAACAAGAGAAACAATTATGAAGAGTTAACAATGTTTACCTCATATCGCTCCTTCATCAGGCCTACTAAACCGGCTTCATAGTCGCGGCTGGTATACAGGCAGTTCAAGAAGCCGGAATGAATCTCTTGGGCATTGAGGTGGGCGTAGCTGGATAAATCTGTTTTCCACTTGCCCTTATCCATAGCAGAAAACTCTTTTTGGCACTATGCTTTGATAAAGCGATAGGGTTACCAAGGGTGGTGTGGCCGATGCCAGTGACAACGACATCATCTAATTGGTCTGCAGCTGTTGGATTTGGTGGTTCATCAGCTGCTTTGGCTGGGCTTGGCGGTTCGTTTGCAGCTCTAGCCAGGCTTGGCGGTTCAGCAGCCTGGCTCATTGGATCTGTCTCCACCGGTTCAACAAAAGTATCCTGAACTTGAGGCGCTGAATCATCTAAGATAGCATCAGCATTTGGATCCAGTGGTTCAGGGGTCTTCTCCCGTTCAGACGCCGGGTTATCATCAATCGGTGTATTCAGTTTAGCCTTTTTGCTGGCTCTGGCCTTGGCCCTAAACGGAACAGACATAAAGGTTAGCATAGCAAACTAGTATAAAGCGTCAAGAGTTAAGTTCAAAAGTGCCCACCCAGGAACAGTCTTGAGAGGAGGGAGTTGTGTGGCCGTTGACTCGCCGGATGATGAATGAGGTGTTCCCTGATAGTTTGAGTCGGACGGATTAAGAGGTTGCCTAAAATAACCCGCCTTGGGATAAGAAGTATCAGAAATATATGAGACCTCTGATCGATGTTTCCGGGTTGGTGTGTTTGGTAAACCGGCTGAAGTAACTACTTGGCCGATGTGCCGGGTTGTGCGACGAGCTTCATGCTGTTGTTTCTTCAAAAGAAAGTTGGGATCCAGATAAGCTAGAGGGTGTGAAAATTTTACTTTCCAGATTGCTTGACGGATTTTCGGTGTTGGCTGAGGATCTGAACCGGAGGAAAGAATATTCACCTCTACATCTTCAACCCGGCTAGCTTCAGCGTCCTCCTGATAAGGGTCATTGTCAATGAGGTGTATGAAAAATTAACCAAGAGAATCAAGTTCTACCTCTGAGTCCGGATTATCAAGATCCTCGTCGAGGTTCAGCCTGGTGGATTCAGATGTTTTCTTCTTAGCGGGTTTTTTGACAACCTTTGTCTTGGGACGAGGCATCTTTGCCGGTTTATCCTGAGGTTTCTTCTTCTAGAACGGATCATCGCCCTGCCAAAAATTGACAAAGGTTATAAGAAACAGTTAAGAATGTCGGATACAAACAGGAGTTAGGCAATTCTTACAGCTGGCGGTTTATTCAAAACGCAGAAGGGACTTAGCCCTGTTTTGCTGGAGACAGCCACCGATTCATCTAGTATCTTTTTAACAGCTTCGGTGACTTCAGCATCAGTCAACTGAATATCAGTGTGCCGTTGAGGTTCTTTTGAGTTCCCTATGTACTCGCACATTAAACTGGGGCGATGGCTTAAAGGCAAAATACTCCAAGATATCCAGCAACGAACGAAGTCAACTCCTGTTAAACCATTAGCCATAAAGGCTCTGAGCTTGGTGAGTTGTGGTGCGTATTTAGACCGTTCCTTGGCAGTCAACCTTTGCAGAAATGGATGTGTGTTGGTAAGTCGGTGAGGATGATAACCCGGCAGAGGATTCTCATCTTCAGGGGAAGTATCTGTGATATAGAACCAAGTCTGGTTCCAATCCTTAGGATGATTATGATGCTTGGCATGAGGGAAGCTAACGTCTTTCCTTTTTTGAATTGAAACGCCGCCAAGTTCAGTATTGGGCCGATCTACAAATTCGGTGCGGCGGTTTAAGTAGAAAAAGTCCCTGAACAGTTCACAGTCGGTTCTTCTTGCAGATAAGCCTCGCAAAACACTTGAAAATTGCAAATATTGGATACCGAGTTAGGTCCAATATCTTGAGGGTGGATCTGGAAGCTAGCAAGCACATCACGGAATTTTTTTGACCCGGGAGGTTTGAAACCACGGCTCAGATGATCAAAAACACAACTATCTCGCCATCCTTGGGTGTAGCAGGATTTTCCGAACCAGGGGCTCGCTAGTGGATTTCATTCTGCTTTGGTAAAGTGCCAGTGATAACACATCCTTTCAGATCTTCTTCTTTAATCCGGGATGGAACCCAGTTACAAGCATAGAAGGTCTTGGCCATTTCTTAGACAACCTCAAGGAAGGTTTGTACCGGTTTAAGATTCATGGTTGACAAGCATAAGGTGTTGCAAGTTAAGAGACAAAGGTATTCAGGCATGCAAAATTATTAAACTGGAAGTTGATGCTATTGTAAATGATAAAGCAATTGGCGGATTACAAGGGGACTAATGGTATATGGCGGGTTATTTTTTAAAGGATAAACCGCCTATATGGACAATCAGAGTATAGATCTGAAGCCGAAAAATGACTAAGTGAAGAAGAACAAGTTTCACAGTTTTACATTAGAATTTCAGATCTACCGCATGTCAGAAAAAGGAAAATATTCAGACCTAAGGGTTGGTGCTTAAGCAGTTCATGAAGTTCCAGCTCAGGTTTTTCTACGCAAAAGGGATGATCTAATGCCAAAAGAGGGACTGTCATTGCTACCGCACAAGAGTGTATTATATTCGGAGTCTATCATGTAGGCTATAACGAAGAACAGGGGAAGAACATCACAAAGTTCCATGAGCCTGTGTGAACCCTAAAAACGGATCTACAGAGGAAAGAAAGAAGAACTCACTGAGGCTGTTGAATAGAGGAAAGGCGCCGCGGTTCTCTGGTCGAATCAGGTTGATGCAGCGGCCGGTGTTGGGGCAGATGAGAAGGTCGACGGCGGTGGCAATGCTTGAGTGATGAGGCGACGCCAGGAGGAAGAAAGACGAAGAGGCAAGGGGAGAAAAGGAGGGACCCTCGGCTCTATTTATAAGATGAAGGGATAAGCGACAGGCGCGGGAATCGAGGAGCCAAAAAAATGGATATGTCCCCGAGCTGTCGCCTCGATTTTCGGAGGCTCGTTAATAAAAGTAAGGTATATACTGTTTTCTAAGGAACAGGTGACGTCATGGCGGTTTATTATAATCCTGAAAGATGACGTCATGGCGGATTACAAGGTTTACTCGAAGGTACTGATGAGGAAGATTTTCTAAGTGTTGAAGATTGACATGAACAGGTTCAAATCAATCTGGGGCCTAATGTTGGAGATATAGCTACTGAGTATAAACTGCCCAGGAGGGGCTGGGTTCTACCCATAAGGAGTTATCAATATTCAAGCCCATGAAGACAAGGAGCATGGCGCTTTACTATAAGAGATCTAAAGGCCCAGGGCCCAAAGGCGGATTAGGACCATAGACATAAACCGCCATAAGGCGTGTAACTTGTGTTGTAAGATAGGAAAGGATAGAAACCGAGTCGGGCACGTTTATGAGCCGGCCAGGATTCTGTAAACCACTGGGCGTCAACCTATGTATATAAAGGGACGACCCGGCGGCGGTTCAGGGACAAGAAACAACAACTCGAGAGCCAGGCAAAGCGGATTCGCTCCCTAGTCATCGAAACCCTAGCAATCCCATCATAACTGGAGTAGGCTTTACCTTCACCGCAAGGGGTCGAACCAGTATAATTCCTTGCGTCCTTTGTCCGCTTTAACCCCTTTAAGTTAACTATGTTGCGATGGCTCCACGACTAAGTCCTCACACTAGGACATCTGCCGTGACAACCCCACGACAGCGATTTGTATGTAATGATTACTAGACCTATTGAATATACACATGATCAAATAACATGATGATGCATGATAGCAGAGTGTCAAATATATATTTCGTTGCTAATAAGCACTCAAAAATGCATTTATTTTGTGATACATCAAACATCAACCAAGTATTTTGCATAACATCACAATATTATAGAGAGTGTCAATGGAAGCTGTGAGGAAGGCTAGTTTGTGTCATGTGATACATCAAACTCAGTCAAGTATTTTGCATGACATCCCATAACATTACCACATTCGCTTGTTCTACACTTGAAGCTACGTGGAAGGCCAGTTTGTGCTCTTTCCTACTCATCTTGCTTATGGCTTCTTCTAGCAAGTATAAATTGGCCTCACAAAGTTAAGGTTTTGGCTTACCAATTTATACTTACTAAAAAAGCCATAAGCAAAATGAGTTTGGAAGAGCACCAGCTAGCCTTCCTCACAGGTTCCATTGTAGAACAAGAGAATGTGGTAATGATGTTGTGTACTTGGGTGTCCTACCTTTGTGAGGTTCTTATAGTATTCTTGCATCAAAGATACCATAAATAGTTAGGCTTAGGAAAACGAGGAAGCTTAATTAGTTTGAGGTAATGAGAGAGTGTAAAGCTAAATAATTTGGCATTCTCCCTAGAACTTAAAATAAACATAGCCTTTGTCACCCTTCTCATTTTAGCATTATATATCGAATAATTTTGCACATGAATAGGTGAAAAAATTGGCATACTAACCACTAATGTGCAGGCTCTTCAAAAAGAACACGCACCATGGAAGCACATGTTGCAAAAAAGCTGCTGAGTTTGCAGGTGAACCGGAGCCAAATCTGGTAGTAAGTATTTAGATGATGAGGAGCAACGAGGATACAACAAAGAAGCTTGAGAAGAGCCATGTTCCCGAACATAGCCTTTCAATTGAAGACTTCCTCAAAACAATGAACTTAAAGCACCCATTACCAGTGGTAAAGTATGATGAAGCATATACAAGTTTTATTCATGAATTTGCCATCAAGGTACATGAATTTGATATGGAGTGCAAGAAATTGCATGAAAGGCTACCTACTAAGCGGGAAGATTGAACTATACACAGCAAGGCTTGTGGCGAGAGGTACAACCAGATCTATGATGACCCACAACTGTAGGGGATCTATCGTAGTCTTTTTGATAAGTAAGAGTGTCGAACCCAACGAGGAGCAGAAGGAAATGATAAGTAGTTTTCAGTAAGGTATTCTCTGCAAGCACTGAAATTATCGGTAACAGATAGTTTTGTGATAAGGTAATTTGTAACGGGTAACAAGTAATAAAATTAAATGAGGTGCAGCAAGATGGCCCAATCCTTTTTGTAGCAAAGGACAAGCCTGGACAAACTCTTATATAAAGGAAAGCGCTCCCGATGACACATGGGAATTATCGTCAAGCTAGTTTTCATCACGCTCATATGATTCGCGTTCGGTACTTTGATAATTTGATATGTGGGTGGACCGGTGCTTGGGTACTGTCCTTCCTTGGATAAGCATCCCACTTATAATTAACCCCTATTGCAAGCATCCGCAACTACAACCGAAGTATTAAGGTAAACCTAACCATAGCATGAAACATATGGATCCAAATCAACATGTTACGAAGCAACACAGAAACTAGAGTTTAAGCTTCTGTCACTCTAGCAACCCATCATCTACTTATTACTTCCCAATGCCCTCCTCTAGGCCCAAACAATGGTGAAGTGTCATGTAGTCGACGTTCACATGACACCACTAGAGGAAAGACAACATACATCTCATCAAAATATCGAACGAATACCAAATTCACATGACTACTTATAGCAAGAGTTCTCCCATGTCCTCAGGAACAAACATTGAATACTCACAAATCATATTCATGTTCATGATCAGAGGGGTATTAATATGCATAATGGATTTGAACATATGATCTTCCACCAAGTAAACCAACTAGCATCAACTACAAGGAGTAATCAACACTACTAGCAACCCACAGGTACCAATCTGAGGCTTTGGGACAAAGATTGGATACAAGAGATGAACTAGGGTTTGAGATGAGATCGTTCTGGTGAAGATGTTGATGGAGATTGACCCCCTCCCAATGAGAGGATCGTTGGTGATGATTTCCCCCTCCCGGGGGGAATTTTCCTTGGTAGAACAGCTCCGCCGGAGCCCTAGATTGGTTCTGCCTCATGGCGGTGGAGTTTCTTCTTGAAAGCTTGCTTATGATTTTTTTTCCTCCACGAAAGACTCCATATAGCCAAAGATGGGCATCAGAGGGCTACCAGGGGGTCCACGAGGCAGGGGGCGTGCCCAGGGGGTAGGGCACGCCCGGTGGGTGGCCCCCCTCTGGTACTTCTTTCGCCCAATATTTTTTATATATTCTGAAACGTGCTCCCATGAAGTTTCAGGACTTTTGGAGTTGTGCAGAATAGGTCTCTAATATTTGCTCCTTTTCGAGCCCAGAATTACAGCTGCTGGCATTCCCCATCTTCATGTAAACCTTGTAAAATAAGAGAGAATAGGCATAAGTATTGTGACATAATGTGTAATAACAGCCCATAATGCAATAAATATCGATATAAAAGCATGATGCAAAATGGACGTATAAATATACGACATTGACTATGATGAGACCATTGCTCCAGTAGCAAAGATTAACATTGTGAGGATCTTGATCTCCTGTGCAGAAAATTTTGGGTGGTCCTTACAGCAAATTGATGTGAAGAATGCTTTCTTGGATTGGGACCTGCGGGAGGAGATCTACATGGAAATCCCACCAGGGTTCTCTACATCTGAGACTTTTGGGAAGGTATGAAGGTTAAAGAAAGCTCTTTATGGTCCAAAACAATCTCCGATAGCATGGTTCGACAAGTTTCAGACGTGTTCTATGTAATATGGGGTATGGACAGTGTAATGATTATACACTGTTTTGCAGACATAAAGAAGAGAAAATCACTATACTTGCAGTATATGTGGATGATATTATTATGACAGGGGATGACAAAGAAGAAACACTACTAGGGAAAAGCCTAGCAGTAGAGCAGGTATCTGCTGTATCAATAGCGCGGGGTCCCGTGCTACTGATACGGCACTACAACTACCTGTATCAGTAGCGTAGCGTGTGTTGCCCCACGCTACTGCTATACATGGCTAGCAGCAGTGAGCTTTAGTTCAATGTGCTACTGCTAATAGCTGCAGCGCTTTTAACTAGGGCACGCTACTGGTAAGAGCGTGCTGCTGCTAAATTTATTCCCCTCGCTACTATTAGTTTTATTAGTTTTTGTTTCTTTTTTCTGCATATTTGTTTTGTATTTGAACATGCTTTATACAATAATCTTTAGCATATCATACACATACAAATGTAATCATAGCATCAAATCATGTCATCATCATAATCATCGTTCAACACAAAGTGGTCTCTCGTCATCATCTCGAAAATAGGGATACAAGTCTTGATTACTTGCAACTACATCGTCATCCATCTAAACAATGATATACGCGAGAAGAGCTATCACTATGAGTGAGAGTGGAACTATGCAGTACATGAGTTCGTAGCCCTCTCTCGCACTAGCGTGAACCTAAACTAACTACTGGCTGTCGCTCGGAAACCAGAAACTGGTAAACCTGGGCCTGACACTCCGGCCACTCGTCGTATACTCCTAGCGTAGCACTTCTTCGCCATTGATGATCTATGCAACTGCATCGTCACATGAGTCAATGATATGCAACATATATAGTTGAGCAACAGAAAGAGACAGAGTTGGCAAAAATAGAAGCAACATATCATAATCATAAATAACAAAGTTTATCGTACCCAAAATGCCCTAACTAGAGTGATCTTCGCTAGTCGAGGAGGATGGTTTCACAAATAAAGTTTCGTCGTGCATAACTCAAAGTTTCGTCATACAGAAAGTATGGACTAAACGAACACATTGTCATATATCGATCACTCCAACATGTCGTGTCATCCATCCAAGTCAGGGAGATAGTCCCCGAGCTTAGTGAAAGGCTTCAGGTCGAGACGCTGAGAGGCTACGTGCGCTCGAACGTCTTCCCGTGACATTTGCCCTTCCTCGTAGAACATCCCTGTTTTTTCAAGGACCTCCTTCATGATGATTTGGGCAAGTTCACGCTAGATGTGATAGAACTCAGCTCAAAGTCGATGATCCGGGATATCTCCTACGTTCTTTGCCCATTGCAGAATATGGGCATCGCCAGATGTAGGAGACATGCGAAGGTTCTGCTAATCCCGTCTGTACTCCAGCATGTGGTGTAGGACATAGAATCCATCACTAAGAGTATGACTTGGTTGCTGGATGTAGTAGAAGTCGGTCTTATAGACGAAGGCGGGCATGTCGTCCCTTTTCTTCTTGGTCTTGATCTCTCCACCCGTACATCGTAGAAAAAGATAGCACTGTCGATAACAGACTAGATGTGGGTGTAATCCTTTTTGTTCATGTTCTTCGACGAGTCCAAGTAAAGAGTGTGGGAGTATCGGGGGTAAAGGATGATGAGGACGGCGCGCCCGCCACTACGCAAAAAAAGTACACCTCTAATTAATTAGCCTCCACTGTGCAAATGAATGATTGAAATCAAAAGAAGGATATCTGCGCGGATGACTTACAGGGGATGATAACGCACGAGAATCGTCTCCTTGTCCTTATTGGCGACCATGAAATCGACGATGTAGTCCCTCGCGTATTCACGGTGCTTTGCGCAGACTACCAAGAAGCCCTCGTGCATGAAGTATGGGTCAGCGACACAGATATAAGGTATCTGCTCAATCCCGATGATGTAGTTCATGTACAAGGCATAAAGGTGGACAAACGTAAAATCTAGCTTCTTCTACTGAAACATGTCGAAGATGTAATCGAATCGAAGGAAGAACTTCTCTGCGGGGAATGTGTCGACGTACGACCTTTGTTGCGGCACGTTAACCACGTAGAGTGGGTATCTTGGATTTTTCGAGGCGATGAGGCTTTTCTCTCTCCGCATCACATCATCATGAAGTCTCCTTAGATCGCCGTATGTGGCCTGTACCGCTGCCTTAGGTAGGATTGGTTCACCGGGGATATGCCATTTTGCCGCACCGGGGATAGGTATACGGTCTTGAACCCGAGGCTGCTGAGGCGGCTGGATCATACAAGCATCTTTGTTGCCTTTCCTCGTTCTCTTCCTATGCTTCTTTGCTACCGGAAGGTCGTCTATAATATGTTCAGCCTCCGGAGGCAGCAATTCAGGCACCGACTCATGATGCTCAAACCCTGAGTACTCATACTGCTTAGCCATCAATCCTCCATCATCATAGGCGCCAGTACTGAGATACTGTTGAGTGTCATCCTCATCCTCATCCTCATCTATGGTGACATCATCAGCGACTAATGGATCCTCTTCCTCACCCCGTCCGCTATCACCCAACACTACAATCGACGCTAATTGGGTAGGTGGGGTGTTGATGTTCATACTTTGTTGAGGCTGCGTGCTCGTTGGTGTGCTCCCGGCCGCCTCCAGACGAAGCAGACTCTTTGGCCACAACAGGACCCACCCCTGGCAATTGCCATGCCGCCGCGGGGTCTCGTCCTCATCCCCCTAGTACCGGAGGAGCCAAATTCTCATGGCTCGGTTTGACACTGCCCGCGGAAACCTTGAAGATGCCAGGGGGATCGGCCGGTTGTGGAACAATGGTTCCTTCGGCTTCATTATCGTCGCCTTCCCCTCATCCACCTTCTGGTCGCTGATGGTGTACAATATGGTGCATGGGGTTACGTCGAACTATAAAGACATGTCTGCGACATGAGACATCTGAAGAGCAATAGAAACGGGAGATTATACATTTATTGAAGATGGCCGGTGTGACAGGTACCGTGAGGGCGTCGAGCTCACCCAAAGAAGAAGCACCACCGAGCACGTCCAAGACGGAGGACGGGCTGCTATGAGCAGGTGTGGGAGTCGGTGCAGGAGCTGGTGCGGGAACGGGTGTAGGTGCTGGTGCAACGCTAGTCGAGCTGCTCCCGAAGAAGTCGTCAAGGGGAAAGTCTGCTGCATTTTTTGGATTTTGCCTGCTCCAACTGACAATGGACGGAACCAAGCCACCAGACAAATCTGCAATCGCCTGTTTTGCGGTAGCTACCGCTATTGGGTCTATCTCAGCTGATTTCTTCTCAACCGCAATCTCAACCTTCTTGTCGATGTTTTCTTCAGTTAACCTCCGTCTTTCCTTTCTCTCCTCTGTGGTCTCATGGTAGTACTTCTTCCATGTGGCGCCGTCTCCGACACCGTGCATGCGTCCATAACGGTCGAGTGTCCATCGGGAGTCATTTCAATATGTTCAACGCCCGGTTGAATGGGGTGTCCCACTTGGGCCTCGCCAACGCCTCAGACGGCGAGTCGCTTTTGGCCGCAATCCTGGGGTGTCCCACTTGGGCCTCGCCAACGCCTCAGACGGCGAGTCGCTTTTGGTCGCAATCCTGTGCTGCTCTCTCTGCAAAAAGGAACAAGGATCATTTACAAATATGACTAAACATGCAGTCGAATTGATCAGAAACTAAAATTACCACCAGTCTCATGAACTCCCGTGACTGGGTCCATCTCGAAAACCTTCTTGACTGGGTCCCAATGGTACCGAGCCCTGATGACGTCACGCTCCTGCAGGACGGTGAACTCCGCCAAGGGGTCGGGGATGCCCAGACTTTCGCGTTCCGCGTCCTCCTTGGCCCATATGGACCTTTTCCCCGCGTAACCACGGCTTTCGAGGTGGTGGCACCCCATGTTCCTCTGTTGAAGCCCCTTCATGTACTTCTACTTTTCTTTGGCAGCTTCGGCATCGCAAGCCACCTTGAATATTTCAAACTGCTCTTCCGTGATTGTGGGATTATCCTTTACAATCTCGGAGTAGGGTTCCTTTTTGTTGATGATCCGATGTTTCACCCTTGCTTTCCAGGCAGCCAACGCGTCGCTAAACTTGGTCATGGCGCGTTTGTTTATCTTCTTCATTGCCGGGTCTTTATCTGGATTAGTATATTTCTTTTCATCCCGGCCCGGGAACAAGAATACCTGCTGCGGCTTCTTTAAGGGGGAGAGCCTCATATTTTCTATCTTCTTTAGTTTCTCATCGTTGGTGGTGGTTGTCCGTATGATGCAACCTATTTGATCGTCGTAGCACGATCGCGCTTCCTCAGGTTCTTTTGGCTCAAAATTGCTGGCGTCCACCTCCGTGACCACCACTCTAGTAGTGATGAGCTGGTTTAAGCGTCATTGCCTCTTTGGTTTCGGTTCTATACCGGCTCCGCCAGTCTCGGTGCCGGTCTCGGCGGCGGTCTCAGTCCCAGCGCCAGTCTCGATGTCGGTCTCAGTCTTCGATGTGACAGGTGGGCCCAGCAACAACAACTGTTGATCGTCGGCAAGGTTCAAAAATTCGTTTGCCACCCGGTAGACGTCGTCGCAATCACCAGAACCCTGTCCTTCATCGTTGCTAGCCATGTTTTCTATGATTAAATCTAGTTAATTAATTCTGCACCTAATAAAATGAATAATGACATAAAAAGGCCTATGTTTTGCAGGAACGTTGATTCCTTCCTGGTGCGGCAAATACTGGGCACTCGATATGTCCTAGTCTGTATTACAAGTCATCCGAAAGTCACGAAAATTTTGGCATGACCTTTGCTAAAAAGTGAACAAATCAAGCACCTGAAATTTGCCGGAACGGAAATGAATCAACATTCCGGCAAAACATAGGCCACTCGGCTTCATTCCCTGGAAACAACAAAAGGCCACTTGGGCACAATCGAACCACTTTAATGAAAATATATAACATGACCACTTCAATGGAAATATATAATCAACAATAAAAGTCTAGAAAGGGATCATCTTTAAAATAAAACTTGCCTAAATTCTTTTCCTTGAAAAATAGTGGTATTTTCAAAAATCAAAAACCTTTGCAAAATGACCTCAATAAACACTTCTCTGCCTAGGACAGAACCCAAATTCTGTTCTAGCTATTCCTCTCTCTCACACACACATTATTTTATTTTCATACAAATTGTTTTAGAGCAAATATTCCAACAATACTTGACCTTATTAGAAATTGCAAAGGAACTCCATTTTCTCTAACCCTTCTGACCTCACTAAAATTTCCACAACAAGACCTTAGTACCTACACCCAATTTCTTCAAAAATATTCAGGTCCATAGTCCAAATAATTCAAATTTCATTTGAATAAAATTTGGACCAGATTCAGGTCCATAGTCCAAATAATTTTATAGCTAAATGCTACTGTTTTTTGTTTATAGCCTCTATTAATTTAAAGCTAAATGCTACTATAATTTATATACCCTATGTTAATTTAAAGCTAAATGAAACTACTGTTTAGGCATTTTCATCAAAGTTTGCCCTAGCTAATTTCCTAAAAAAATTGCTCATCTTTTTTCCTAAATGCTAAAAAAATGCCTACTGCCCTAAACAAATCTAGGGTTCATATGAACACCTAGGGTTCATATATATGAACATCATCAAGTAACAACATATGAATTGCCCTACCAGAGAGAGAGAGAGAGGAGGGCAAGGGAGAGGAGAGGGAGAGCCTTACAGTCGGCGGCTAGGGCGGACTCGGGCTCGGGCTCGAGCGGCGGCGGTGAGGTCGAGGGCGGCCTCGGGCGGCGGCGGTGAGGTTGAGGGCGGCCTCGGGCGGCGGCGGTGAGGTCGAGGGCGTGCGCGATCGACGCCGGCGACAAAGGAGTTGGGGGAGTTGGGGGAATAGGGGGGAAAGGACTTAGCAAAATTTTGAGCCCGCGCGTGGTTAAGTCAAACTAGCAGTATCGTTGGTAGGAAAACGTGCTACTGCTAAGTTAGCTACGCGCTTTCGGACAAAACACGCTACTACTACAGGAAGTAGCTATTTATTTTCTTTTTTCTTTTTCTTTTATCTAAGGAACTTAGCTATAGCGCGGGAACATAAAACGCGCTACTATTAATGTAGCTATAGCGCTTTGTGAGAACAAGCACTACTGCTATGCCTTTCTCTACTATTTTTCTTTTTCTTTTTTTCATTTCTCCTTTTTCTATTTCTTTCATTTTCATTTACTTTTCTACTTATTTTATTTTTCTTAGCAGTAGCGCTCTACAATAGAAACGCGCTGCTACAAGGCACTTAGCAATAGCGTGTTTCCCTCAGGCTCGCTACTATTATTCCTAGCCTACCGATAATAGTGTGGGAATTGTAGTAGTAGCGCTTTTCTGGTTAGACGCGCTACTGCTACAACTATAGTTGTAGCATGCTTTCGTGACAAGCGCTACTACTAAGTAGCAGTAGCACTTAGTTTTGACCAGCGCTACTGCTATACCTCTGTGTATAAGGTTTTCCCTAGTAGTGAAATAGCAAGACTCAAGTAGTGTTTGGGTAAGGCCTTTGAAGTCCTAGATCAAGGCACTCAAATACTTCTTGGCATATAAGTAGTCAGGTCTGCCAAAGGGATTGCACTATCTCAAAGGAAGTATACTTTAGATCTCCTAAGCGATGTTGGAATGCTAGAATGTCGGGCAACATCAACTCCAATTGATCAAAAGCACAAAGTGATAGCTCAGTCAGGAGAGCCAGTGAATAAGGAGAGCCATCAAAGATTATTTGGGAGGTTGTTGTACTTGTATCATGCAGCACCAGACATTGCATTTGCAGTAAGTGTTGTGATCACATACATGCATGAGCCTAGAAGTGAACATCTTGAGGTGATACATAGAATATTGAGGTACATGAAAGGTACTCCTGGGAAACGATTGTTGTACAAGAGTAACAGACACCTTGCTGTAGATGGCTAATGTCATGCTGATTGGGACATCTGCCTGGATGACAGGAGATCAGCCTTAGGCTATTGTGTTTTTGTAGGAGGAAATCTAGTGTTCTGAAGAAGCAAGAAACAACTTGTTGTTTCCAAATCAACCGTAGAGGCTGAATACAAAGCCATGTCTCAGGAAAATATAGTGACCTTTACATCGTTTACTACCCATATATTTAGTTGTTTTGTTCATGTCCTTCTCTATTACTCAGTAGTTCATGACATGTTCATGACGTACATCCTCCCCTTTGTCTATATGATTCTAATTGTACATTTACGTTTATTCTTTTTGCCAAAACTTACTATAGAGGTCAATGCATGGTTTCCCTCATTAGATTTCATGAAGCTTCTATTTCAACTGCAATCACCATGGAAGATTTTTCTTTAGGGAAATGGTTGCCCATCGAGCACTAGACTTTGTTTTGCTTCTAGAATGAGCATGTGCATCTATGTTTTATTGTTCACATCATAGAACCATGTTTTCTAATCAGGAAGTTTTCATTTGCTTGTGATTTTTCTCATCACTGTTATCATTATGATCTATACCTCAGCCTTATCATGTGAATCAAAATGGCAAAGGCATAGTTTAAACTTCTGTTGTGCAATGCAATGTATTGCTATGATGATCTTAACTATATAAGCAAACACAAGCTGCGAGTACTCTTACATATTGATTTTTGTTAAAAAAAAGGTATTCACATAGGACCAATGACATATCGTGGCGACGAATGTTCCGTGCCATGTATTACCATGATGATATTAACCATTTTCAAATGAATACAAAAAAAAACACAAATCCTAAGAGCGAATACTCTTGTGCTATGATGATCTTATATATCGGCTTCCTCTCCGTATTCACGTGAAATATAGCGTGCATCTGTTCGATCAACCATCTCTCTCGCCAGAACCGATTACTTCAGGATCCGGTACAAACACTCTCACGCTACTGACGCAAACATTGACTATCATATTTGTAACCCGTTCAGTCTATAACACATTGGATTTTAGAATGATAGCTGAAATGTATACTTCCTACTTTGTAAAATATATTGATCATGTGATGAATGAACCTATGTTTTCCAATTTGCCTTTATAGATTGCTTGCCTTATTATAACACCTAAAGTGCACACATATAATTTTTTCTGTCTTAATCGAAATCAGTGAATGCAAATAAAAGAAAATGGCAACCCAGCTTTACTATCACGCAATACATTTCGTCGTGACACATCAACAGGGCGCGGGCATAGCTAGTTTATTTAATGCCATTAGATATATGTTAAGATACAGTGAATGTACATACCATAGCTTAGTAATTAGGCTGAATTATGTAGTGCAGTTTGATGCCTGAATTCTGCAGGGTGATGCATATATAGTGGTGGTGGGTAGGCATGCTTGCATTGCATCTCATCTCATCTCATTTCTTGTGTGAAGATAGACATGATTGTTGGCTGCTAGCTACGTCCGACGATACCACATTGATCCACAGGTTGGCCACGAGATACTGGAATGGGTTGGGCGGCGGAGCGATCTCCATCTCCCCCTCCAGCATCTTCACCACCGCGCTCATCGACGGCCTCGCCGCCGGCCGCTGCTGCACGCACCAGAACGCCACCTTGCACATCCTCTCCACCACCTCTCTGCTACTGCTACGCGTGTCATCCACGTCTGTTGGCAACACGAGCTCCATTAGATCGCTGGCCTCGTACCTGGTCCATGCGACCATGGGAAACCACGGCTGGCTGCTCTCCGAGCCCGACGCGGCATCGTCCTCGCAGTGGAAGCTGCTACCGCGGCCGACGATCTTGAGGAGGAGCATGCCGAAGCTGTATACATCGCACTTCTCCGTGATGCGTAGCTCCGTCCACACCTCCGGTGCGGCGTACCCGGGGGTGCCGCGCCCGCCGGACAGGGAGACGTGCGTGTCGGCGCGGCTGACGAAGCGCGCGAGGCCAAAGTCGGCCACCTTGGGCGTGAGGGTGGCGTCGAGGAGGACGTTGCCGGGCTTGATGTCGTAGTGCACGATCTTGTGCTGACACTCCTCGTGGAGGTACCTGAGGCCTCTGGCGACGCCGGTGGCGATGGCAGCCACCGTGGTCATGCTCACCTCAGCGCCGGCCCTGCGGGCGGAGGACAGGTAGTCGTCGAGCGAGCCGTTCGGCATGAACTCGTAGACGAGCGCACGTGTGGCGTTGGCGTCGAAGCAGAAGCCGTAGAGCCTGACGAGGTTGATGTGGTGCGTCCTGCCGATGGTGCCCATCTCCGCCATGAACTGCTCCTCGGACGTCTTGGTGTCGAGGCCAGGGTGGAGCACCTTGACGGCCACGGCGAGGCCGTTGGGGAGCGCGCCTCGGTAGACGGTGCCGAAGCCGACGGTCCCAAGGCGCATGGAGTAGTTGCGCGTGATTCCGGTGAGCTGCTCCGCCGTGAACCGGATGGGCTTCTCCTTGGCCATGTCCAGCACGAAGCGCTCGACCGTGGCGTTCCTCATCACGTGTTCCGGCACCACCGCCAAGCTCTTGGCGATACGGTTGAGACACCACCTGGCGCCTCTGTAGGCGCATACGAGCGCCACGCCGCATCCGAAGATCGCCGCGACCAAGATCACGATCATGGCGGCGTCCAACCCGCTCATGTCGGTCGATCAGGGGGCAGATGAGATGCTACTCAACTGAGCAGATCTAGCAAGGGTAAGCTGCTGAACTGCTAACACGGCCGCTCACGCTCAGTCATATATATGTGGTGATGATGGGCGGCATGGGAAACGAACCGCATGTGGCGGCTGCACTATTTGTGTTTCTAGAATTTAGACACCACGAAAACCCAACCATTTTGTTGCTAGTATCCATATATGTATAATGCCCGCCGCTTTGGTAGCTTCTCTGTTGACCCAACATGTAAGAGTCTTGGTCAGTTCCAACAAGTCAGAGTAATCCAAACATGTCAGTTTTGAAGTTTGGTAAATGTTAGTGTCCCTACCATGAAAAGATACTACGTAAGAGCTAGTTTCCATGGAGGTCCAGTAGGGGAGACCGGGAGAGTAGCTAGATCAGATCGTAGGATCAACCCAAAACAATCATGCATATTTAGAACAACATACCTATGGTACAAGCAGCGTGTATGCTTGGTAGTTTGAGTAGTACTAGCAAGTGTGTTCGTCTTTTTCATCAACTAGATGACCCGTTGCGCCAATGGCGTAAAGGCCGAGTGTAAGCCAAGTAGTGAAAGAGTGAGCATATATCTTTTTTATCATGGCTGCCTCAAAAGCATACTACACATCAGTCTAAGCAGCAAATTACCGATAGTTAAATGCACAGTATGGTCTTAGGGGATTACATAAGATACAAAAGTATGATAAACACAGAAGTCTTGATCTAATATTAAGTTATATAACAAGGAGCTCTTGCAACTTGCTTATATTAAGTAGACGATCAGGCGCAGTCCCTTGGGAGTGCATTTGAAGCCGAAAGCATATGCTTCCCTTTGTTCATCTGTGCCTGATGGAAGAAGTCGCTCCAGCCTTTAGTGATGGTGGCCCTTTTGTCAACACCCTTGATAAAGCGTGTTGTGACAGCGGTAGTTCCATCTCCAGTAGTGATTGGCAGTTCACCACGATCAACATCCATGGGTGGGAAAAGGGAAGCGGTAGAAAAAGGAATGCTAAAGTACTGAAAATAACAATAAATGTTAGTTATTGTGTGAAATAGGACAGAGCAACTGCAAAGGATTACCATTCTCTTGCCGTGTGTTGCAAATGTTTCTGTCATGTGGCACACATAGTAGCAATCAGGCATGGTGGTGCTGCAGATGATCTTTCGCAGCCTATGAACATTATGGTTGTAGAGCTTAACTGTGTTGCCCCACACAATGTGGTGACTAAACTCATCTAAGTAGTGGATGCAAGTCTCACCTATGTTAAATTATATAAAGTTATATCGTTTAGCAGTTGTTGCGAGAGTTGTTGGAATGAGAAGAGTAATGTAGCCCTTACCACAGAGAATGTACTTTCCAGGCTTTAGATGGATTTTCTTGCCTTTGAACTTTCGGATTGAGCTTTCTTTTCATGGGCAATGAATATACTCAAAAGCTGACATCACTCGTTGCGCCAATGGCGCAAAAAGCATCAGATAGACGAGTCTTCAAACCATGTGTATGTGCTAGTTTAAGATATATACTTTTATCTCATTGTATTGTATCATGACAGATGAAAAGGAAGTAATGACATTACTGATAATAGCATACATTGGTTTGACAAAGCAAGTTGTAGTAGGATCAATATAAAGACATAAAAAATTGAACACTGATTAGATCATAAGCAAATAGAAACTTAGTGCTGATACATAGTGTTTTAAGAGAACCTAGTGTTGATCTGCACTAAGTTTACGAACATTATGTCTGTAGAGTTTAACTATGTTGCCCCACACAACGTGGCGACTAAACTCATCTAGGTGGTGGATGTCAGGCTTACCTATGTTAAATTATACAAAGTTATACCATTTAGAAGTTGTTGTGAGAGTACGTAGTTGGAATGAGAAGAGTAATGTAGCTCTTACCGCGTAGAATGCATTTTCCTTATTTTCTTGCCTTTGAACTTTTGGATTGAGCTTCCTTTGCGTGGGCGAGGAATATACTCGAATGGTTTGTTGTGCTTGCGACACAGTGGTTCCCCTGGAACAGCGGGTTTGATGTAGCGCGAGCTCCGCCCGGTCGTGCACTGAACCACATGTGAGCTCTGCCAACACCCTTCACCCATGGTGGACCCGTGAGACACCTTCACTGCCACCACACGCTGCTTCATCCCCTCATGGCCTCGTGCTCGCCGTTGTAGTGTCGCATGTGTCCCATGTTGGCCGTTGCCATGGCCGCAAAGTGGGTCAAGATCTATGGAGCTGCGCATGGGACGATCATATCGGCCCACGCTGCTCAATCCTGTCTGGGCGTCTTTTGGATTGGGCGGCGGAGATGGCGAAATTTTGGCGCCTCAGGTTCGGTTCCTTTGCTTCACGTTTCTGGTTGTCATGTGTTTCATCGCTAGAGACGAATGAGTTCACGGGTGGATGCTAAGGAAGTATAGACGTGGGCTTGGGTATAACTCAAGACGACTTGACATTGTTTCAATATTGTTGTGTAGGTTGATGGTTTGGCGCTTTTGTGCTGCCTTGATGTAAAAACAGAGAAATTCTAATTTTGATAGTTTGGCCGATACATCATCCTTTTCTTTCTGTGGCTGATACATCAGAGTAGGATAGTTTGGCTGATAGTTTGGACGAAAGTATAGGCTTGCTAAATGGGATATAATCTGTAGGCCGAAGGACCAAGGGGGTCTAGGTATTGAAAATCTACAAGTCAAAAACAGATGTCTCCTTGGCAAGTGGCTGTTTAAACTTTCGTCCGAAACGAAGGCTACTTGGGCTCTGATTTTGCGAAATAAGTATCTTCAGTCTAAAACCTTGGCCCAGGTGACAGTGAGGCCGACTGACTCACCATTTTGGAAAGGCTTGATGAGAGTCAAACCACTCTTTTTCAACAGGACAAGGTTCTTAGTCGGAAATGGAGCTAATACGAGGTTCTGGGAGGATACGTGGCTTGGGGAGACTCCCCTTGCACTTCAATATCCTACTCTGTATAACGTTGTTCAACGTAGAGAAGCTTACGTTGCAACCGTGCTACAATCCACTCCCCTCAATATTAGTTTTCGGAGGACGCTAGTTGGAAATCGTTGGGAGGCCTGGCTTCATCTTGTAAGATGTTTGATGGATGTCCAGCTGTCTCAGCAGCCAGATCAGTTGTATTGGAAACTAACTAAGAACAGCGTGTTCTCGGTCAAATCCATGTATCTGGATGTCATAAACTCTAGCATCATTCCTTCCTCGAAGCACGTTTGGAAAGTTAAGGTACCTTTGCGAATCTAAGTGTTTATGTGGTTTGTGCATAAACAAGTTATTTTGACTAAGGATAATCTGGCAAAATGCAACTGGATGGGTTCTGCAAGATGTACATTTTGTGACCATAACGAAACTATCAAACACCTCTTTCTTGATTGTCCGCTGGCTAAGATTCTGTGGCGGTCGATTCATATTGCTTTTAATATTAATCCGCCTACTTCCATCAACACGTGATTTGGAACGTGGCTTGATGGGGTTGACTCAGATACAGCGAGGCACATTCGTGTTGGCATTTGTGCTTTATTATGGGCAGTCTGGAACTGCAGAAATGATTTGGTTTTTAACAGATCAACGAACGTTCACTTTTTGCAGGTTATCTTCAGGGCCACGGTGTTGATCCGTATGTGGTCGCTACTCACTCCGACGGAGGCCAGTGAGCGTTTGATTACTGCGTCTACCCGATGGGAGATGGTAGCTCGGGATATTTTCAACCGGTTTGGATGACGGTCATGTAATAGGATAGGCATGTAGTGCTCCTATTTTATTTGCGAGCCGGTTGTGGCTTTTTGTTTTGCTCTTATGAGCTTTTGTTTTTTTCTTACTTCGAGACTTAGAGACTTGTTGATGGATATTTTTTTAATAATATGAGCCGTATGCATCTTTCTGATGCAGAGGCTAGGATAAAACCCCTTTTCAAAAAAAATCATCTTTTTCTTTTCTTTTGGATGTCTGTGAATTCCGACCTGCTCAATGGGGAAACAAATGCTCAATTTAGTGACCTCACCTCAAATTCTCAAATTCGGTGTTAGTTTCTCAAATTCGGTGTTAAACTAACACAATGTATTTTTTATCTTCCTCATAGTTATGTACACTCTGACATCTTACATGTTGTAAAAGTCGTGTTTCATTAATGAAATAGAACAGGGTGGCGAGGCTCCTATATTTCAAGAAATAAAATCTTATGGTTATATTGTAAATTGATGCTACCACGCAAGTGGTAGATCCCTGTATGCAATACCAGTCTATGTAGTAATACTGGTTAAATTAACTCCCGAACGTCTGGTACCTAGCTCCTCCTCCCAAACGCTTTATCTACCACTGGTCGTGTACCATGTACTCCTGCCACGTCACGGAGTATCTTGGCGCACTGGTCCCCTGCCATGCCACGTTTCTCGTACGCTCGGTACGTGTCGCCCCGAACGAGTGGAGACTGCATCGGCACCTTATCCTTTCCCTGCAGGCTCGTCTGCTTCTTCCCAATCCTTCATTTCTAATCACTTAATCAGAGGAGAGTGAGGCGAGCTGGCCGGGCTGCTCTTCGTCGGGGACGTCGCCATTTACTTGCCCGCGCCAACGGCCAACTACTCGCCGGGATTCGCCGTGTGCCCATGTACAGCCGCCTTCCAGAAGCCATTCGAGGGGCGGCCCGCAACGCTCGCGTGGAGGTCCCGACCTAGGAGGTGGACGAGGCTGTGTGGCTCGCGGCTGAGCTGCTCTTAGCCTGGGTTGCCATCGTCTCCGTGCGCCACGCTGACAGGAAGCTGGTCGCCGAGTCCCCGGGCATTCGCCACGCACCCAGGTACTCCGACGCCTCCCCAATAGTTGTCCGAGCAGCGGACCGCGACGCTCGCGCGAGTGTCCAATGGCTCCGGTGTCCGATGAGCGTGGCTGCCGGCCATGGCCGTGGTCGTGTGCCACTGCCTCTCCCGCTGCCGCTAGAATGACGGAGGCTCGTGGCCAAGATCCGGGGAGAAGGAGCTCCATGACGGCGAGCTCCTCTAGGAGCAGGGCGACCACGTACTCCAAGAGCACGACGACGACAAGCTTGAGGCTCCTTCGGGCGACCTTAACAAGGAAGAGGGTGGCAGCTGGATGAGGGTTAAAATCACACCGGAGTCACCGTGTTGTCCTCTGACGACACAGCCGGCATCCCATGATTTTCAGGACGGCGGCGGCGCGGCAGCTGGACCTCCCTGCCAGCCTGCCCGGCCAAACTCCACAAGCTGCAGCTCACGGATCCAATCCAAGAAACGTCCTGCCAGCTAGTGCCATGGTCCCCCCACGGAAGGAGCAGGTGAATTACTTGCTATTACTTAGAACTTCTTTCTCCTTTCTTCATTCTCCTATTACAGAAGCTACATCATATGGTTGTTTGATGATCTGTTAATTCTTCATAGCAATGTGGTTCGTCAATAGCCATTAGTGGTACATGCACGTGTGTTGAGTTTAATTTCAGTTATAGTTTGACTTAGTGGTCACTTGCTTTGTCGGTCTTTGCCCATGGAGTTTGGAATGCTCATATGATTTCTATTCAAAAAGTTTCCGAAATAGGAGGAACTTGGCAGCCATGCCATTTGGTGACCTTCAGATAAGGTGTTGTTCCATGCATTGTGCTTATCTTGCCAAGAACAAAAGAAGTGCTTACTCTCTGTCATGTTAGAATTTCTGATTCAGTAAACAAGTGGTCATGTATCAGGAGGAATGAGGAAGACGGACAGGAGGAGTTTGGTGCCAATTCTACAGGCGTAGAGGATTTTTCTTTGGACTATTATTAGGGCTGTTTGTAGTTATTAATAGAATTATTAAGGTAGAGAAAGGAGGACCATTGGATTATAACGGACGGCCGATTTTGCCTTCTACAACATGTACAACAGAGGAGCCGAACCCAATTTTCAGACCCCCCAGCCCTGACGTGGTCTCTCCCTTACCCATGTTGCAACAACTGTGCTATAGGCTGTAGCATTGCCACCGATGTTGAACTTGACGGGTATGTGCTGCTCACTGGCAACTTGAGCACACGAGGCAGGTTCATCGTGTCCGGGGACCTCCTCGTCGACGGCGCAGGAGGGTGGTGCTCGAGGAATCACGCAAGTTTCTTTTCACAAAGCGTGTGCTCGAGATGGAGGATGGCATCGTTTCATACCTCATCGTTTTATGCGAGCATTGGATTGAAGCTCTTCATGAGCTTCCTTCACCAATTAGACCGATGCTATGTAATTACTGGAGCTCTGAAGCTATAGTTACGGGATCCAGTCTTTTTAGACCCTTGACATCACATACCTCACATGATGTGTTAATGTTGTTCTATATATACCTAGCATAGCATTTTAACCATGCTATAAAATTAAATTTACCATGCTACAAAGTAAACTTGCCATGTTAGTTCACATAATGAATCCTTTGTGCAAGGAGTTCTAGCGAAGCTTTATACAAGGATCTATGGCATGCTTGGGCTAGGCCGTTGATCACAGTGCCTCACCAAGGTGAAAGTTTACTACTTTTCGCATGTTTATATTGGAACAGGCATGTTTATATTAGAACAGGTATGTCTCACCGCCATTGGTGTTTGCTCTTCTTGATGCCCCATAACCAATGAATGAATTTGCTACACAACACAGACAGTAGCTATTTGTGTTATGGGACACTGCTTTGTTCTTGTGTTAAAAAATGACAATATGACTTTGTTTATGCGGAATAATCATCCAGGTATTTAAAGTTCATCCACGTACATATTTAGAACTTGATATTCTCTAGTGTGGTCATGTATTAGTTGAAAAATGAATATCCATCAGAGGGTACCACCTTACATACAGTGCTTCCAGCCTTACAGGCCTCACCAGAAGTCCCTTTGCCAAGCTTCACTGTGATGACTAACTTACTACTTGACAAATATCTTTGCTAACTGATAAAAGCAACAACTTAGGTACATAAACTCATTTTCACATGTTATGACAAACTGATTTCTTCCAGCTGACAAAAAACCTAGAAAACAGAGTACTAATACATAGAGACGGTATAATTGTTAAGGCTACTTTACGAATTAATTTGGGAATAGACTGAACATATCAGGATATACATGAGTTGACTGCGAAGAAAAGAAATCATCATCTACTAATACTGTACTAAATGAACATTATCCATTCACATCTCCAGTATTGTACTATTATACATGACAGAGAATGACTAACATTACTCGTTCTTCTCTTAAAGCTGCCTAGAAAATACAGTCAGCAGAGAAGTTAGAAGGATTTTGAGCACTAAACTCCAGTTATCAATACACTGGACTATCTACCGATCTCCAACCGGTTAATTTAAGAATCATCACCTTTACCAATAAGGGGTCAATTGTCTGTAAGATGTGATTTGCTTGCATGCATTTCATAGGTAAATATGTGCATAAAAGTTAGGACTTGCCTACATACCTGGATATTTACATTCACATAGACAATATATCTTCAATTCACATGTAGGACACAAGAATGTATAGTCACAAACTCACAATTCCATGGCAGCAAAAATATTCAATAATCTGTGAACTCCATAAACAATGATATTATAGATCTCTTGTTTTGTTGATATATTGACATATAGAAGGAGATGTAGTCTACAGGAGAGAAGCAACCAGCAATGGTGTTAATGTCACCTCTCCATAGTACCATCGGTCCAAAGGCACTCAAGTAAAAATCAAAACACAAAAACGACAAATGGCACTGGGAGTTTGGAGCCCACCCATCTGATTTAGATGATCTGGGAAAGAGCAATGATTTTGCCCTCTTGTGGATTTAAAATACAATTAGAAAAGTTCACTGAACTAAGGAATGGGTGTTTTAAGCTCACCCAACTTCCTTAGTTTTGAAAATGAACAAATCCCTTTCAAAACATAATTTAATACATCATATCTATGCAGACATTGCCAATTCAATTTTCTGGTACGCAATAGTTAAAACATAGGAACTTCTAGTACAACATATATATACGCAGGAGTATATATCAGAAAGCATGGTAGAGTTCTTTTGTTATTAAAATGCTCCCTCTTGTGAGTTTAATAGCAGTTTAGGATAAAATCCTGGGTCGCTACACCAGTCACTAAAGTTGAGCGTTGGATGGCTTCAAAGATCCAGCTGATGGTGTTAAACTGATGATGCACAGTCAGCTTCCTCGTCAGGACAAAGCTTACACGCAGCCCAGGCCAATTGGGCTGATCAGAAAGTCAAAAGAAATCGAAACCCACCCTATTAGACTTCCTACACACAAGCACTGACACTTCAAACACACACGCGCGCCACCTGTATTATAGGTGTGCTAATGCCTAAAGTGCCAGAACAAATCATGCTCCTATGCACATCACAACAGACATGCGTAAACACATTACAAATTTCTGAAGAAAAGGGTCGGGGTGTCACAAGGCCACATGATTTTAATAGGAAAGACTTCTGGTCATGTGTCATCTAAAAGTATATGCATGCAAGGACCTTTTCTCTCTTGATCTTGGAAACATCTACCTGCCTGGAAAGATGCTAGAAGCATGATGCAGACCAGCGGCAAAGTATTTTTCCTCCTAAGAAGCTACTCCCTCCGTTCCAAAATAGATAACTCAACTTTGTATTAAAGTTAGTACAAAGTTGAGTCATCTATTTTGGAATGGAGGGAGTACATAGAGAGAGCAGTGAGCCAGTGATCCTCACCTAGCTAGTGCGTGCGCGCGCCCACACACACATCAAGCCAACACACCATACACACAGCAGCAGCACGCAAGCAACAAACACGTATGTGGCGCAACGCACACGGAGCCAAAGACACAACCAATAAAGCATGGAGCAGACGGTCATGCTTGCCGTCGAGCCGCTCACACTAAAAGGGATCAAAGAGTAGGACATTTCTATTCGTAAACCTTCTCATCGTAGGGAGTAATTATCAAACAGAGAAACAAAAGGAAAAGAAAAGCAAGAAGTTCCCTTCCTCCATCTGTTTTTTATTTTCTTTAACTTATATACATCAGACCAACACACAAGCACTTTATAAAAACATAATTCCCAATTCAAGAACACAGTTGAATATTAGAGCACCACATACTACTCTTCGCAGAGTAAAACCGGGCAAGCCAAGTCATGATTATGCTATTAGTCAGTAGGTACATTACACAGCTTGTTCATGCGAAGAACATCTGCTATTAGATTCTTATAGCCACACTTCAGGTTTCTATTTTCTAAATAAAAATAAGTGATCTCACTACAATAAAAAATAAACACATATATAGCCGACAGAATTACCCTGCAAAACTATCAGCAAGGTAGTAGCAAAATATTATACTATCCTAATCATGTTACTAAATTACAATTGACCGACTCTAGTCTAGGTTTCAAATTTGAAAAGGGAGAACAACTCACCATGTTGTTTGATTTCTTCTTGGATCCATGTTTCCTATCACCAGTCCCCTTCATGCCGCCCGAATCCTCATTGATCTCTGCAAATCTTTAAACGAAAGCATCCAAATAAGCAATATGTATATACTCCCTCCGTCCCAAAATAAGTGACTAAACTTTGTACTAACAAAGTAGAAAAATCAAATTAAGAAAAGCTATTTAATTGATGGAAGGAACTTCATTTTATAATGTAATTCACTCTATCAGGCAAACTGTGATGTTTTAGCATCCACGGTCAAAACATCAACATAAAATTCAAATATTTAGACATGACAATAGCAGAGTTTTTCTCAATCATTCATGTGGGACAAAATACATAGAATGTAACAGTAGCACTTCTTTCTCATGTACTCATGTTGGGCAGAAAAAATATTAGATGTTGAAAAATCATGTTACACATGAAGCCAAATAAGCATTTCTGCATAAACCAAAAGGATAAACTCACCCTAGGGTAGACTGCAATCATCTGATAACCACATCAATCCTGTATAATCTATTCAAACAGATTCATAGGTCAAAATATGACAAATAGCATCCATTGTGTAGCTTTGTTAAGGGTATTGTTTGATGCCGGGCTGCAAAGCATAAACACTTGTTACTACATTTAAATCTATGCTGCTAAAAAAGATAAATAAGTGGTAAGAATTATGAAAATATATAACACCCTTTCCAAGGATTCCAAAAACTAAAAAGAAAAGGATGCCCAATATGGGCTCTTCTATATGTGCACTTTATATTTCCTATATGAAAAGGAATAAGGCATGAAACCTAGCAAGCAGTCAAGCGAACCTGACGGTACTGGTCTCTTGCCATTGAGGTCAATGCACTTGATTTGGCCCTGCGTGCTACTGCCTTCATGCCGCAAGGCTTTCTTACTCTTGCCGTCCTCTCCCTCGAATGCAGTGTACATACACCATAGAAAAATGTAAGGAACTGAACATATGACATATCCTTCATCAATTCTTAATAAAAAACTAAAAGTATAGTTTTTCTCAATGGCTCATAAGCCTTCTGTTCAATCCTTTCTTCTCACAGAGAGTTTTCCTCTCCCTCTAGTGCAAGGAACGACAAGTGCATACACCATAGAGAGAATGTTAGCAACTGAACATATACCATGTCATTCATCAATTCTTACAAAAAACTGAACTGAAAATGAAGCTCTTCTCATTGGCTCATAGCCTTCTTTTCAATCCTTGCTTCTCACACAGTGTTTCTAGATTCACAAATAACCAAATAAGGAGGCAACCAACAACATATAGTAGCACATATTAGCAACACAAGTAGAGTCAGGCCAAGCAGCAGCCAAGCTTGGCAGCAGCAGAACCAACAGCAAACACATATACCAACACAAATCAAAGGGAGGTGGGGCTCTTGACCAGAATTAGACTCTTCTCACCCTCTCTTTCTTCTCATCCTCCTCTTCCGAAGCTGCACCATCGTCGGCCAGCATGTCAATGTCAATCTTGTCGATGAGCTCACCTTTGGTGTGGCGCCGGTAGCGGCCGGGACGGTTGGGGCCCCATCCCTGGGCGAGCGCCCGGACCCAGCTCTCAAGCCGGGCGCGGTCCAGCAGCCTGACGGCGGGTTCGTCGATGGCCACGCTGCCGAGGGCGTCAAGGAACTTGTGGGGAACGAAGGCAAGGCCGGTGTTGGCCCTTGTGAGGGCGTCGGCATCGTGGGCGGCGAGGAAGGGGTTGACGGTGGTGGCGGGGAGAGGAGACGAGGGGGGATTCTGGGAGGGGGAGTGGAGGCGCGCGGGTGGCGGCCCTTGGTCTTGGCCCAGACCAGCTCCCCGACAGCTAGGGTCTGGGGCCGGGGCTCGGGATCCTCGGTCGCCACCCTCCCCTGCTCCTTGCAATGGTGGCGGCATGGGAGAGAGAGAGAGGAGGACGAGAAGGAGTAGGAGAGGTGGCGGCGCGAAGATCTGCGCCCAATCCAGAATCATGGTGTGCGGCGCGTGATGCCGGTGACCTGCGCCCGACTCGGCTGGACCGAGAACTGCCGCCCCCACTGCTGCACCTCAAGCGCCGGGGAGAGAAGGCAGCGTCGGCCGTCGCGTGCGAAGAAGAGGATGGAGCCGGCGGCGCGGCGGGAGGGAAGGAAGGGATCGGGGGAGGGGAGAGCACGGGAGAGAAGGCACGGGATATTTTTCACCCCGGTCGATCCAGGTTTTCATCGCTGCTCTCGCTCCCAGAAACCCATCTCCACCACGAGGAAGCAAAAAACCAGCTGATTCCTGGACCCCCACAGTTAACAAGGCCCACACGTCATTTACCTATTGTACCAGTCATGTATGTACAAAACAATCGACGGTTTACCAGGCGCCAGCAGCCAAAAAAAACTGTAGCAGCTCGATCGGGTGGACCACGACGTCGCGCGCGAGCAATGCCGCTAGAATGGCGGGTACTCTAGCAGGCTTTATATGTTAGATTATTATTATAACTGCATCATTGTCATCATAGCGGATTATTATACCGTCTTCACATTTGAACTCTTTACATGGAGTATTTGATGTGATCGATCTTGTGAGTGAATCTCAACATCGCTGACCGAATCCGTCCCAGCTTCATCATATATATATTCATCACTCAGTGTGCAGAATAAGTTATTCTTTACCCGAGGTAATCTTACGATCGCTTCCTAAATAAATTACGTTTAGAATATAAATAGTTACATGCATATTGATTCAATATGTAACATTTGGTATAAAAAAGCAAAAATATAGGTTATAAGATCAGAAAAATCACATTTTATGTATGTTTTACACTATATTTTTACATTCATAATTTTACGTAACATAAAATATTTTTACGGCGAGTACATATTTTCTTACGTTCTTTTATTATGTACGAAATAAGACAAATTTTACGAAACGTA
>NC_057809.1:567837481-567838712 GCF_018294505.1 Triticum aestivum | reverse complement strand
ATACGTCTGTGGTTTACATAATATTAGTTTGTTGACAAATTAATGATGGCTCTTGTGTGATTACAACTTATATATATAGTCTCTTGTTCTTTGTAGCGATAATGATCCTCCTACTCTATTGCTTTTGTTTCTGTGTATTTTTGTAGCATTGGGGGTGTGAAATAGGTAATCTCTTTCTTGTTGGGCTTGAGCTGGAGTCGCCGCTGCCTTCCGGTGCGATGGCAACTAACCCCTGCAATTCACATCCGCATGTGCCCCGCAAAAGATAAAGTCAACACTCCAAGACTACTACAATACGAGTTAATTGCAGAAAATTACCACATTTAGAGCAAGGTTTGCAGAAAACCACCTAGTCTGCAAAAATCACCGCGTTTCTAGTAAACTTTTTACAAAATGCACTGATCAAGTGATTTAGCCTATTTAATCACTTTCTGACACATGGGACCGGATTGTAAGGAAGCCCCGCGCCACCCCCGCCAAGGCCAAGGTGGCCAAGGCCAAGAAGCCCTCCGCCCCGAGGAAGCCTCCAACTGTCGTGGAATTGTCACGGCAGATGTCCTTAGTGTTAGGACTTTAGTCGCGAGGCCAACGCATCTATGTGGTAGCTTGAGAGGGGTTGAGCGGGACGAGAGATGCGATGTTTTACCCAGGTTCGGTCCCTCACGGTGGAGGTAAAAGCCTACATTCTGCTTCATTGATATTGATGATGATCACAATTACACGGGTGCTCTAACTCGAGAGCTCTAGACTTGTTTGTCTAACCCTAACTTATCAAACTTGTGGAACTTCTCCCTCTTGGGGTGCCCTGCCCCTCCTTATATATGTTGAAGGGGCGGCTTACATGACTAGTCCTATTAGGATTAGGATTACTCTATTACAAGTGGAGTCCTAGTCTTGCTTCCTTTGTAAGGGAATATTCCTTATGCTTTCCTCTTAAGCTGGCCCACCATAACATAGGCCGGTCTTCCATGAACCGCCTGTCGGGCCATCGGCTCTTGTTGTTCCTCTTGACCCACCTGCCGGGTTACCAATGAGTCACCAGGCCCAACCGGGTCATTTAGTGAGTGAAGAGATCCGGACGGGTCACTTCATGAGTCGCCAAGTCCGGCCGGGTCATGCTTCCGGTCGGGTCATTCCACGGGGTATATCCCCGACAAAAGCAGTCGGCCACTCGGACATGCCCGGCAGAGCCCGCTGCCTCGATCCCATTGGACCGGGAGAGCCCGAGCTG
>NC_057809.1:567821708-567837103 GCF_018294505.1 Triticum aestivum | reverse complement strand
GTCCGCCGCGCGAGCCACCACCCGCCGACCGCCGCGCGATCCATACCACCCCACTACCACCACATCCCCTCCCCTTCACGACACCCCGTCTTCTCCCGCAGAGCGCCGACGACCACCGCTCCCGCCCAGCAACTGCCCGGGGTCCGTGCCTCCATCACTGAGCCCATGCTTACTCGGTTACGCCAGTCCCTGCGCAGCCCTGGGTCACCGGACCACCGGATCTCGGCCACAACCAGACCCCAACGCCGCCCTGGGCCACTGGACCACCAGATTCGCCTGTGCCCAGGCACCTACGCTGCCACCGACACCCGTGACGAATGGGGGATGGAGATGAGTGGTGCGGTGAGTTGAGCTGGGGAGGGCGACATTCACAACGGCGGACAGCGGGATCACACCGGACTTGAAGCTCCGAGAGAGCTCCTATGGCGGTTCCCTTCGAGTTGTGACGCCATATGGGAAGGGGATCCCTCCTGCGCGTGTTGGCGCTCGGCCGAGGCGGTGGGCGGCGGAGGGGCCTGCTAGTTGCGTGCGTCATCTTGTCAGAGGCGCCGGGCAAAGGAGGCCTCAAGGCGACGACGGCTTGCAGGATCGGAGGAAGGACGGACGCCACCCGCTGGGCTCGATTGCGGTTTTTTTTGTTCTTAGTGTCAGAAAATGATTAAACGGCCTCAATCCTCCAATCAGTGCTTTTTGTAGAGAGATTACTAAGAACATGGTGATTTTTGCAATGGATTAGTGTCGGGGAAACTGATCCACGAACACCTATGGGGCCGGCGGACCGAGCCCCTTTCGGTTCGGCGGGGGGCGGAGATCGCATGAAGAGCAGATCGAGGCGGAGCACACGAGCAGTTTACCCAGCTTCGGAGCTCTCCGGAGAGATAACACTCCTACTGCTGCTTGTTTCATTATCTTGTGTTCTTGCTCCAGAGAGAGAGCGTAGTGTTTTTATGGGTTCTGAACTAGTCGAACCTCCTCTACGTTGCGCATGGGCCTCCTTTTATACGCTAAAGGGGTCACCGACAGGTGGCAACGCAGAGAAGGATACAAATGTAAAAAGTGAGGTGGTTGGTACAGTTACTTGTACAGTGCACCCTACCTAACCCTGTCGGCAGGGGACAAGGGCATTAAATGCCCGTCTGAGTCACCTAAACAGTGCAGAAAAGGACCGTTAGGGGCGCCACCGTTCGCCACGATGGCGATCTTGTCAGTTTCGCATGCCACTGCGCACCGCTGGCTGCACAGCCTCCCGCCACGCGCGCCTGGAGAGGCCCCCAGAGCAACACGTTGGTGGATGCGCTGGAGCGTGGGCACAGAGTGGCCGCCTGCCGCGGCAAGCGCCTTGCCGCTGCTGTTATCTTGTCGGGTCCGGAAGCTTGTCGCTCACCGGGCCTCGAGGTACCTTGGTTGGTCTTCCCGGCAAGCTCCTCTTGCCGGGGCCTTGTTGCCTTGCCGGAGCGTGTGGCGCGTCGCGGCAAGTTCCTTGGAGTGCCTTGGTTGGCCTTCCCGGCAAGCTCCTCTTGCCGGGGCCTTGTCTCCTGAGCTTAAATACTTTGTTCTTGAATGGCTCCAAGGGAACCACGGAGGATCTTGGCGTTCGCCCGGCAAGCCTTGCCGCGGGGTGCTGCAACTGCCCGTGCACAAGTTCAGGGTACTAGGGTACCCCTATTCTAGTACACCGACAGGAGCCCCCGGGCCTGGGCCAGACACGGTGCCGAGCGCTGTTGGGCCAGGCCCAAGACAGGGCACGGGCACACGCGGACTGGGCCATGCCGAATCTCGCTCCGTATCCACCGCGCTCTCCCCTAACAGCACGCGTTGACTGCAGCGTCGTCGGAGATATCGTGGGTGGTTCTTTATTCGGAAGGGCGAAACGTCCGCCCCGTCCCTCTTTATAAGCAGAGGAAACAGGGGCAGTTCGTTCCCCCTCGCTGGTTGCTACTACTCCATCTTCACGAACCTCCGCCGCTCCCCCCCCCTTCTTCTCGAAGCCGAGAGAGCAGCACTCCGCCCCCCATTGCCACCAGCATCACCAACGCTGTCGACCTCCCCCACCACCTCCGCCATGGCTCCGAAAGCCGACAAGGGAAAGGGCGTGAAGTCGGCCGGGGCGCAGCGGCTCGCGGCGCTGCGGAAGGAGCGGGCGATCTTCTCCCCCCAGCTCGGCGCGAAGGAGCTAAGGGAGTACTTCTACCTCTTTTGGGCGACGGCGACGCGGGCGCATCCGCGCACGAGGGTACTCCCGGCTGCTGCATCGGAACTGGCTCCAAACGGGTACCCATTCTTCGCGCTGTTCTTCTATTGCGGGCTCTGCCCGCCCTTCTCGGAGTTCTTCTGTGATATCATGAACACCTACGGCCTCCGCCTCCTTGATTTCACCCCCAACGCCGTTCTGACCATGGCAGTTTTCGCACATTTGTGCGAAAACTTTGTCAGAGTCCACCCCAATGTTGCCCTTTTCCGCCACTTCTTCATGCCTCGGGTAGAGAGAGGCGAGCCGCTTGCCGGAGGGATCGCCTGGATCTCGAGAGTCGGCAAGAAGGAGGCGTACTTGGAGGGTGAGCTCCGCAGCAAGTGGGAGGAGTGGAGAGCGGAGTGGTGCTGGATCGTCGAGGAGAATCCGCAGCCCTTCACCGCCGTGCGCCAAGCTCCAATAGTGCGCGGCAATGACTGGAGCAACGTGGCCCCGGAAGACGAGAGGCTGAAGATCGCCATTACTAGGATCCTTCGCCTCAGGCTTGCCGGGCTCACTGTAGGCACTATAGGCGCAGATTTCCTCCGCCGCCGCATCGCCCCCCTGCAGGAGAGGGGGAGGCCCGCCTGGGAATTCAAGAACTCGGCGGACATTATGAGGCTGCGGCCGGGCCTCAACTACAACTTCACCGTCATGGAGCTGGATGCAATGCTCCTGGAGTTGTTCAAACGCGATCCCCAGCACCCATTCACGCTGGCAAGGGGCGTCGTTCCATTGTGCAATAATTTTTCGCTTGACCGGATCCGCGCCATGATGCCGTTGTGCGATTCACATGGAATCGTTCCAACTTGGCAAGAGCCTGCGGATGACGTCGTGCAAGCGTTCTTCGACAACTTGGAAGAAGTGCCGGTCCGCGCTGACGAGCAGAAGAGCCTCACCCGTGACACCACCGACGAGGAGCTGCAGCGCATCGCCACTAGGGCGGAAGAGGTTGCGGCCGCAGCTGCCGCGGGCGCGTTCGGGTTCACTGTGGAGGAGGCGGAGGCGGCAGAGGCAGCAAACCTCGCTGAGCGCGCGGAGTTCATTGGCGAGGAAGAGCCTGCCGGCTCTAAAGCTGAGCCGAGCAAGGCCGACGAGGAAGAGCCCGAGCCTTCAGAAAGCTTGCCGCAGGCGGAGCCCCCGGCCCCGCCAAGAAGGCGTCTTCGCAGGGCCGCGGACGTAGCGGGGCGGCAGCCGGGTCAACAGCCGCCGAGCCGTGCGACACACTCTACCGCGGCAAGCAATGTTGCCGCGGGAGCGCCTCACGCAGCAGCGGCAACTGGAGCGGGATCTTTCCGGGCCACCGCCACCGCCCCCGCCAAGTGGGCAAGGGATCCTACTCCTCTGCCTCGCCGCATCGGAGGGGAGCCGGACTTCGATCTTTCCGCGCTCAGCTCCGACGAGGAGGAAGAAGAGTAAGTTTCTTTGGTGCTCTTGTAGTTCTTCAATCTTGTTGTTTTTATCTTGTATCTGACTTGCTTCAATCTGAACTCCTTTCTTTTCAGGACGTTGGCCCAGAGAGCGGCGAAGAGGGCCAAGGCCGCGGTGATTGTCATCGAAGATGACCCCACCGTGTCAGCAGGGGGTGGGTCCGAGACCACCTTGACGGACCCGGCAACCACTCCTCAAAGCAGCCCCCAACGCAGCCCCCAGCGTAAGTTCATAGTTAGCTTTCTGCTGTCAGGCGCGCATGAGTGTTTTTTCCTTTGTTGATATCTTGCTTGTTGATTTGTGTAGGAGCAGAGCAGCCATATCAGGAGCGCCCGGAAGCTGGTCCCAAAGTGCCATCTGCTTCGACTACGCCGCCAAGGGAGGAGTCCCCGGCAAGGGAGCGCTCTCCGGCAAGGGAGCGCTCTCCGGCAAGGGAGAACTCTCCGGCAAGGGGCAGCACCGTCGATCCTGCGGCGGCCGAGACCGCAACTGCAGATCCTGGCACAGGTAATTCACTTGTCCAAAAACTTTCCCTTGGGTTCTTCTTCTTCTGATTTTCTTCTCTTGAATTTTTTATTGATTTTTCTCCCTTCTTCGTTCTTCAGACCCATCTGCTGCTGAGCCAATGGAGACAGAGGGCGCCGGTGAGGAAGGCGCGCATGGCAGCACTGACGACGCCGCCACCAACGAAGAAGGGGCCGGTGCTGATGAGACCGCCGGCGAGGAGGCCGCCAAGGCTGCCGCCGCAGAAGCCGGCGAGGGGTCGGGCGATCGCACTGACGACCCTGAGGCCGCAGGAGCGCCAGACGCTGCGCCGACCGCCGATCCCTCTGCCGCTGCTGCGGAGCCGGGCTCCGAGGAGCCCCAGCCCGGCGCCTACTTGAAGGTCGGCGACGACATCTTCATCAAGCTACCCTGGGCGTCGAGCTCCAGGGCGCCGGTCGAGGGGGAAACTTTCGATGAGGAGGTGCTCGCCTCCGCTGGACTGTCGTTGGTTGACGCGCCCAGCAGCAGCAGTGGCGAGCCTGAGGAGGAGGAGCTGCTGTGGAAGCTGCTGTCACTCTACCGCGTACGGCAAGCCAAGCTGGCTTCTCGGGAAGCGCTTGTCGCGAAGGCGGGAGTTGATATGGAGAAGCGCGCGGAGGAGTTTCGGGGCCACAATCAAGAAGCTCTCCGGTCCCTGGCACAAGAGCGGGAGCGACTCGCCGAGCAGCGCACGGCCTTCCTTCTCGAGAAGGCCGAAGCTGAGGAGGAACAAAGGCTGGCTGCCGAGAAGCAGTCCGCGCGAGAAGGCGAATTGGTGCAGCGGAAGGCCAACCTCGACAGCTACGAGGAGGAGCTCGCCGAGCGCGAGCAAGCACTTGGCGGGGCGCTCAAGGAAGTAAAGGACGCTGCCGCAATCGCAGAGGCCACCAAGAAAGAGCTGGAGGAGAAGGTGGCGCAGCTGGAGGCCAACATCGGGAAGAGCGGCGAGGAGCTTGCCGCGCTCAAGCGTGAGCGTGAGAAGGATGCTGCCGCCCATGGTGAGCTGCAAGGTCTTCTCGCTGAGAGGGGCAAGGAGCTCAGCGCCGCCAAGGATTCCAATGCAGACCTGAAGTTGAAGCTGGCCACGCTGACGTAGACGCTGGACAACGCCAAGGAGCGGGAGAAGACCTTGTCGGAGAAGGTCAAGGCTGACAAGGCGCTGCTGGAGAGCATCGCAGTTACCCAGAACTCATTTAGAGATACTATGGAGCACTGGACCGAGGGTCTGGTGAATATTGCCGCAGTCATCGACGAGGAGCTGGCGCAGCTGGGGATGGAGGACTTTGGGTATCCCTCCGACGAGAATCTCCAACCCAGCGCCAAGCTCAGCCTGTTCTTCAAGGGCGTGGCGACGACACTCCAGCGGCTCCGGGAAAGGATCCCAAAGCAGTTGGTCGACGAGTTGCGCAAAATCTGCGCCGGAGTTTTCCAGAAGGTGCTGATGAAGGTGGCCTTCCGCAATCTAGGCCTCAGCTTCACCAACGTCCTCAAGTCCTTGCCGTCAGACGCCGATCGGGACGCACTCAAGGCCCTTATCGCACCCATTGTGGACAAGGTGAGCGAGATCAAGAGGGTTGAGGGCGATCGCGTAGACTAGGCCGCCCATTTCTTATTTTCCCTTGTCGCTGCTATTCATGTTATAAAAACAGTCTGTTAGAGTTGCGACAAGTTATCTTGTAATATAACTTTATTTCTGTTATCAATTGCTATGTTATTTCCTCTACTAGATTCCTTCCTTTGTATGTTTTTATCCTACGCTTCTAGGGAACTTGTCGGTGCAGGCACCCGAGCCGCGAGCGCTGAGTGCGGAACGTCAGCAGCCTGCTGGCGGCACTGCTTCCGACAAGAAACCTTGTCGCGACTAGATGCAGCACACTTAAGTTGTTGAGCGGACTCGAAACAAAGTAAGGGAGCAACTAGCCACGAGTTGGTTCCTCCGCGCACATGTTTTCCATACAAAGCAGGGTCGTTCGAGGAAGATAACTCAAAAATTTAAAAATTGATTGCTCAAACTTTGGCAACTTAGCTTTTCTGTCGTTTGCTTCCCGGCAAGGCAAATCTTTGCTTGAACGACGCCTGGTCCATACCACAATCTTCTCCTCCCCCCCCCCCAGCAAACTTGTGTGCGAGGGAACCTTCTTTTCCTTTGTTAAGAAAAAAAGATAGAAGAGAAAATAATGATATGGAGCCCTTCGGCTCGTTATTGCTTACCGGATGTAGGTGATGCACAAAGTGTCAGATAAGGCATGCAAGAAAGAAACTAATGCATGAAATGGACAAGTTGTGCGGAGCACATGGGGTTCTATTTATGCACGGGATCTGCGCCCGGCTTTGTACAAAGGATTACATGCAACAGCGGCAAGACTTGTACAAAAGGTGGTTGCCGGAACGGGTTCCGGCAACCGCGCCCTACGGGAAAAACTTATGAAGATGTTCTATGTTCCAGGAGTTGCTCACCGGAATGCCATCTTCGGTCTCAAGGCGGACAGCGCCGGGCCTTGTGACTCGTTTCACCCGATAAGGGCCTTCCCACTTTGGTGTCAACTTGTTGGAATTCTTGGCGGACTGAACGCGCCGAAGAACAAGGTCGCCTTCCTCGAAGCTTCTGGCCTTAACTTTGCGGCTATGGTAGCGGCGCAAAGCTTGCTGGTATCGAGCAGCTCGTACAGCAGCCTGAAGATGATCTTCCTCAAGGAGCAGCGCGTCGTCTTGTCGCAGCCGTTTTTTCTCAAGCTCATCATAAGCGAGCACTCGAGGCGATCCGTATACGAGTTCCGTGGGGAGAACTGCCTCTGCTCCATAGACTAGAGCGAAAGGCGTCTGGCCAGTGGCTCGATTTGGCGTCGTTCTGATCGACCAAAGAACCACTGGTAGCTCCTCAATCCAGTTTCTTCCGCACTTGCGCAGCCTGTCGAAAGTTCTGGTCTTGAGCCTGCGCAGCACTTCAGCATTTGCCCTCTCTGCTTGACTGTTGCTTCTCGGATGAGCAACAGAAGCGAAGCAGACCTTGGCACCAAGGTCTTGGATGTATTGCATGAAGGTGCGGCTCGTGAATTGCGTGTCGTTGTCGGTGATGATCCTGTTAGGGATCCCGAAACGGCAAACAATTGACCTGAAGAACTTGACTGCTGACTGTGCTGTCACCTTCCTCACTGGCTGCACTTCCGGCCACTTTGTGAACTTGTCGATTGCGACGTACAAGTACTCAAAGCCCCCGACAGCTCGGGGGAAAGGGCCGAGGATATCGAGCCCCCAGACCGAAAATGGCCAAGATAAAGGGATCGTCTGGAGAGCTTGAGCTGGCTGGTGTATCTGTTTGGAGTGGAACTGGCACGCTTCACACTTGGTTACTTGTGCAGTTGCATCCTGGAGGGCTGTCGGCCAAAAGAAACCTTGCCGGAAAGCTTTGCCGGCAAGTGCTCTTGCGCCAATGTGGTGGCCACATATGCCTCCATGTATCTCTGCCAACAGCTTTTGTCCATCTTCCCGGCAAATACACTTCAATTTCACACCGTTGAGTCTTCTTCTGTACAGTATGCTATCGACAAACTGGTACATACTTGACTGCCGGGCTACTTTTTCCGCTTCTTCTTGCTCTTCGGGAAGTTCTCCTGTCTGAAGGAAATGGACAATTTGCTGTGCCCATGCTGGAGCTTGTGGCTCGACAACAAGGACTAAAGGTACATCTGCTGCTGCGGGAACATTCGCTTCTACGGCAAGGACTTTGCGGCCCTGCCGGAGCTTGATGTTCCCCGGCAAGCTTGCCAGAGCAAAACTTGTCGGGAGCGTCTGCTTCGATGGAACAAACCATAAGGCTTGCCGGAGCAGACTGCCCCTCAGCATCCTTGGTGTTGATCTTGGGGACTTTCTTGCGGCGGCTACGGGGAGTTCTGTCGGAAAGTAGTCACCAGAAACCAACTTCCTCTTCTTGCTTTGTCCAGTTGATGGTGTTACGGATGGTTGAGTCAACTTGAGCACAAAGATCCCTGGTTCCACAGGTAACTTTAGTGCGGCGCACTTTGACAGGCCATCAGCAATGTCATTCTGAGCTCTTGGGATATGCTCCATCTGTAGGCCGTCGAAGTGCTCTTCTAGCTTCCTCACTTCATCAACATATGCTTCCATCAATGGACTCTGGTAGTTCTTGTTCACTTGGCGGACGACAAGCTGTGAGTCACCCCTGATAATGAGCTTCTTGATCCCAAGGTCTGCTGCGATTCTGAGACCGGCAAGCAATCCTTCATACTCTGCAGTATTGTTGGTTGCTTGCTCCTTGGGAAAGTGCATCTGGACTACGTACTTGAGGTGCTCTCCAGTGGGCGCGACAAGAAGCACGCCCGCACCGGCGCCTTGCAGCGAGAAGGCACCATCAAAGTACATCAGCCACTCTTTGCTTGCCTCTTTGATGGGGATGCTCGTCTCTGGAATTTCTTCATCTGATGTTGGCGTCCATTCTGCTATGAACTCTGCCAATGCTCTGCTTTGTATAGTTGAAGTGCTCTCAAACTTGAGGCCAAAGCTTGACAGTTCCAGCGCCCACTCGACAATCCTGCCTGTCGCTTCTGGATTTTGCAGTATCCTCTTCAGCGGAAAGCGAGTGACGACTGTGATCTCATGTGCTTGGAAGTAATGGCACAGCTTTCTCGAGGCCATGAGGAGGCCGAAAAGCAACTTCTGCACACCAGAGTACCTTGATCTAGCCCCCTGTAGAAGGGAACTGACAAAGTAAACTGGACGCTGCACCATTCTCTTCTGCATCTTATCATGCTCCTGCGCAGATCCATCTCTGTCGGGACCAGAGCTTGTCGGTGAAGCCCCCTGCTTGTCGCTGGATGCATCTGCCGTGGTTGCTGGCTCATCATCTGCCTCCCTCTCCGCCACTAACGCAGCACTAACCACTTGATTGGTTGCCGCTATATACAGCAGCAACTTCTCTTGCGGCTTAGGTGCGACAAGTGTTGGAGTGGAGGACATGTATCTCTTCAAGTCCTGCAGCGCAGCCTCCGCCTCCGGAGTCCATTTTATTGGACCTGCCTTTTTCAAAATTTTGAAAAATGGCAGGGCGCGTTCAGCAGATCTAGAGATAAACCTGCTGAGAGCAGCCACGCAACCGGCAAGCCTTCGTACATCCTTGACGCGCTTTGGTGCTTCGATCTGCTCAATGGCCTTGATCTTGTCGGGATTGGCTTCAATTCCCCGCTGAGACACGAAGAACCCGAGAAGCTTGCCGGAAGGGACTCCAAACACGCACTTCTCGGGGTTAAGCTTGAGGTTGATCTTGCGCAGATTTGCAAATGTCTCGTCTAAATCTTGAATCAGGGTCGCCCTGTTCTTGCTCTTGACCACTATGTCATCCATGTAGGCTTCCACATTTCTGTGCATCTGTGGCTCAAAAGCGTGGTGGACTACCCTTGCGAATGTTGAACCAGCATTCTTCAAACCGAAAGGCATCCGTACGAAGCAGTACATGCCACACGGGGTGATAAATGCGGTTTTCTCTTCATCCTCTTCTGCCATGAAGATCTGATGGTATCCTGAGTATGCATGAAGAAATGAAAGTAAATCACATCCGGCTGTGGAGTCAATAATCTGGTCAATGCGCGGCAAGGGAAATGGGTCTTTGGGACAAGCTTTATTAACATCAGTGAAGTCAATACAAAGCCTCCATTTCCCGTTAGCCTTGCGCACGACGACAGGATTGGCCAACCACGTGGGATGGAGCACTCCTCTGACAAGGCCTGCTGCTTCCAACTTCTTGATTTCTTCTGCGATGAATTCTTGGCGCTCCACTGCCTGTTTCCTGACTTTCTGCTTGACGGGCCGCGCATGAGGACAGATGGCAAGGTGGTGCTCAATTACTTTCCTGGGAACACCGGGGATATCAGACGGTTGCCACGCAAACACGTCGACATTCACCCGCAGGAAAGCAATGAGTGCGCTTTCCTATTTGGGGTCAAGAGTGGCGCTGATGGTGAAGGTACCACCAGTGCCGTCCTCCTTGGCGGACACCTTCTTGGTCTCAGGTGGAGCTGCCATTGCCTTCTTCCACTTGCCGGTGGAGCTCGATGGTGCGTCCTCGACGGTAGCGCAGCACTCCGAAGAGGTGCGCTTGCCGGAGTGGGCATCAGAGCTCTTGCCGTACTTGGTCTTCTTCTTCCCCCCGGGAGCTTCAGCGGCAAGTGTCTTGCGTTCTGCTACGGCTGCTGCTTCCCGGTAGATCTTGTCGGCACAGATAAGAGCATCCTTCTTGTCGCCAGGGACAGAGATGACACTTATCGGGCCTGGCATTTTTAGTACGTTGTACGCATAGTGAGAGGCTGCCATGAACTTGGCGAGTGCTGGATGGCCGAGGATTCCATTGTAAGGTAACGGAAAGTCAGCAACATCAAACATGACCCTCTCAGTCCTGAAGTTCAGCTCGCTGCCAAATGTTACTGGCAACGTGATCTTTCCCTTCGGCTTGCTCCTTCCCGGGTTGATTCCTTGAAATGTACCGGTCTCTTCGAGCTCGCTGTCAGGGATCTGGAGTTTCTGGAGCACCGCGGAGGAGATCAGGTTCAAGCCGGCCCCGCCGTCAACTAGCATCTTAGTGACCTTGAGGTTGCGGATTGTTGGTGAAACCAACATCGGCAAGCACCCGACCGCAGTTATGCGATCAGGGTGGTCCTCAATATCAAAGATGATAGGCGTGCTGGACCATTTCAGAGGCTTGCGTGACTCGACGGGTGGTTCTGCTGCATTAACTTCCCGCACCCACTGCTTGAGCTGACGGTGCGAGGTATGCAGAGAAGCACCACCGTCAACGCACAGGACCTCTGTGGCTTTCTGGAACTCCTGCTCATCAGTCTCCTCATCATCCATGTCTTCATCGTCGTCGTCATCTTCATCCTTGTCGCGGCCGCGAGGAGGTCTGTCTCCTTGTCGCTGCTTGGCCTTGCCGCGGCGTCCTCCTCGGCCGGGATGTTTCTTGCCGGATCCCCCAGCACCTTCCTGGGCCTTCTCCTTGTCGCGCCGCTCGTATTCAGCTTTCTGTTGCTCAACAAGCTGTTCGACTTTTTTGCAGCTCTGGAGATCATGGCCCTTGGTGCGGTGGATCTTGCAATACTGCTTGTTGGTGCCGTCCTGCTTGTCGGCGACCGCCACCTCCGCGGCAACCTCCTTGCCGGAGTCACCAGCTTTGGCTTTCTTGGCGCCACCACCGTTGCCGGACTGCTCAACAACTAGCACCTCTTTGCCTTTCCTTTTCCTGTTGTTCCGCCGCCGGTTTTTCCTTGCCGGGGCAGCATCTTCACTGTCAGATCCTCCCGCTCCTACATTCTCTCCGGGGAGTCTCCTCCCTTCCTCAGCACGTGCACACTTGTCGGCCAGTGCATATAACTCACTGACGTCCCTGATCTTGCACATCGCCATTTCCTCCCGCATCCTGCGGTTTCGCACGTTCTGATGGAACGCGCTGATCACCGTGGCAGGGTGGACGTCTAGGATGTTGTGCTGCACACTGCTGAATCTCTGAATGTACTTGCGCAGGGGCTCTCCTTCCTTCTGGGCGAGCAGATGAAGATCACTCTCCTGGCCATGAGGCTTGTGTCCGCCTGCGAAGGCGCCGACAAACTGATGGCACAGATCAGCCCAAGAGGATATGGAGTTGTCTGGCAAGTGCATGAGCCAGGATCTGACGTTGGGCTTGAGCACCAGCGGGAAGTAGTTGGCAAGGATCTTGTCATCCCGTCCCCCGGCAGCCTGCACCGCAATGGTGTAGATGCCGAGGAACTCCGACGGATGCGTCTTGCCGTCGTACTTCTCCGGTACGTCTGGCTTGAAGTTCTTCGTGCTGGGCCACTGGACTTGCCGCAGCTCACGAGTGAACGCAGGGCAACCTACCGCGTATGGCAGATCGCCTGGTTCCCCTGGCGCATGCATGTCAAAAGAGGGCCCAGCGCGCTTGTCGGATTGACGTCGCGCTTCTCTTCGGCGCTCGATGCGAGTTCGAGCGTCTTCTTGTTGTCGATCATAAAGAACTCGGCGCTGATCGCGACGAGCTCGTGGATCCGACGATGCGGTGGAGTCGCTGTCGAGGTGGATCCGGCGAGTCGGCGATCTTGGCCTTCGGGGTGGTGATTGCATGGTAGTTGCACCTTCACCCGTTTCGTCGCCACCGGCTCGCGCCCGGCAACCCTGCCGCGGCGGCGACGCGCTCGGCCGCCGTGGAGTGTCGCTGTTGGCGTAGCCGATGAGACTCTGAATGGTGGCCCTCCATTCGTCGATCTTGTCCGACGTTGGAGGGTAATCTAGGAGCAGTTGAGCTCGCGCCAAAGCTTCTGCTGGAGTGGTGGGTGGCAGTGGCGGACTGCGCGAGGAGCGGGACGTGCTCGGACTTCTAAAGATGTTAGAAGGAGCAGTATCCCGTCCAGGCGACCGTGCCCTGCTCGTGCTAGCACGCTGGCGTGCATGCTGGTCTTGAGCGCCCCGAGATCCACCAGCTTGGTCTTGGCCCATCATGACGCTGTTGGTCTTGCACCTCCTGAGAGTGGCGCGGAACATGTACAGTCGCCGAGGTTTGTGCAGCCTTGTCCTTGGACCTGGCAGCATCATAAGCTTCCTCGTCGACGTCCATTCTTCCGCCGGTGTCCATTCCACCACCCGTTTGCTCTAACAGTGGCGGAAGTGACGTGGTCTGAGCGGCTGCCGCCGAAGTCTTCTTCTTCGATGGCATGTTGATGAAGGGAATGAAGATCTAGCTCGTGTGAACGCCGGATCAGGTTCACACAATCTCGACGCCCCCTACCTGGCGCGCCAAAGATGTCGGGGAAACTGATCCACGAACACCTATGGGGCCGGCGGACCGAGCCCCTTTCGGTTCGGCGGGGGGCGGATATCGCACGAAGAGCAGATCGAGGCGGAGCACACGAGCAGTTTACCCAGCTTCGGAGCTCTCCGGAGAGATAACACTCCTACTGCTGCTTGTTTGATTATCTTGTGTTCTTGCTCTAGAGAGAGAGCGTAGTGTTTTTCTGGGTTCCGAACTAGTCGAACCTCCTCTACGTTGCGCATGGGCCTCCTTTTATATGCTAAAGGGGTCACCAACAGGTGGCAACGCAGAGAAGGGTACAAATATAAAAAGTGAAGTGGTTGGTACAGTTACTTGTACAGTGCACCCTACCTAACCCTGACGGCAGGGGACAAGGGCATTAAATGCCCGTCTGAGTCGCCTAAACAGTGCAGAAAAGGACCGTTAGGGGCGCCACCATTTGCCACGATGGCGATCTTGTCAGCTTCGCATGCCACTGCGCACCGCTGGCTGCACAGCCTCCCGCCACGCGCGCCTGGAGAGGCCCCCAGAGCGACACGTTGGTGGATGCGCTAGAGCGTGGGCATAGAGTGGCCGCCTGCCGCGGCAAGCACCTTGCCGCTGCTGTTATCTTGTCGGGTCCGGAAGCTTGTCGCTCACCGGGCCTCGAGGTACCTTGGTTGGTCTTCCCGGCAAGCTCCTCTTGCCGGGGCCTTGTTGCCTCGCCGGAGCGCGTGGCACGTCGCAGCAAGTTCCTTGGAGTGCCTTGGTTGGCCTTCCCGGCAAGCTCCTCTTGTCGGGGCCTTGTCTCCTGAGCTTAAATACTTTGTTCTTGAATGGCTCCAAGGGAACCAAGGAGGATCTTGGCGTTCGCCCGGCAAGCCTTGCCGCGGGTGGTGCAACTGCCCGTGCACAAGTTCGGGGTACTAGGGTACCCCTATTCTAGTACACCGATAATTAGGGACTAGATGGTTTTCTGCAAACCTTGCCTCAAATGTGATGGTTTTCTGCAATTAACTCCTATTATACTATTACTACTACTGCTACCGCTACTGCTACTACTACTACTAAGAAAAAGAGAAGCATGCAAATAGACTAGGCCTACACTGTTTAATACATACTTTTCTATCAAGTTTAAAGAAGATGTAGTTGCTATATGTATTCAGTTGTTAGATATAGGATGTGTTGTCAGATTACAAAATATAGTTGTCAATTTAAACACGCTTGGTTGCCAAATTGTAAGAGCAGAAAAGTACGCTTAGTTGCCAGATTAGAGATACACAGTTCAGATCTCGAGGTTTAAAAAATACACTTAGTTGCCAATTTTAAAATACTCCCTCGAACTTCATATAAGACGTTTTCTCATAAGTTACAAAGTGAGTACTTAATTGCCAGATAGTAAGTACTTATTGTCGTATGATATAAGAAATGATTAAGATCCGTTACAGGTTTTGGTTGCCAGATTTACACTTTTGCAATCCCTAGATCATCACACTAGAGCATAGCGCACTGTGGGCCATCATATCAGCGCAGTGTACGACGACGCACGGAGAGAATAGATTCAACTAAGTGCGTCAACTAAATGATTCAACTTTATACTAACTTTATACTTCACATTGGGTATAATGGCGAGTTTTGTAAATCTGGATACCGACAATCAGAGTGACAAATCCTAATCTCGATCTATGCCAACTCAATAAACACCATCGGAGACACCTGTACAGCATCTTTATAATCACCCAGTTATGTTGTGACGTTTGATAGCGCACAAGGTGTTTCACTACAAAAAAAGACACATCCATGACATTTTGGGCCGAACGAAAAAAATTTCTGTCATACATATGACATTTCTATGACGATAATTGTGAAAAAACCCGGTATCATCATAGATGTGGTGGGATCCAACTTCCATGACAAAAAATCATGACAGAAAATGGGCTTTTCATCCTGGGCGGGCCGGAGACGCAGCTGCATGACATTCTTTGGGCCATTCATGACGGAAAAAACCATGGTAGAAGCGAGGGGGAGGAAAAATTCGAGGAGTTCCCGATTACGGTGGGAGGTCGGGGCCGAGCGATGCGCGTTTCTCTCGTACACGTATGCACGTGGGTGCGAGTCGTTGGCTCTAACTGAACCCGAGCGATTGCACTGCAGGCTACACGTTACTGAACCCGAGCGATCGATCGATGGTTGTTAACTGAACCCGATCGAGTGATTCCTTTGCTACTGCTCCTAACTGAAGCCGATCGATGGGATGAACAGTGAGCGTTACGGAGGGGTTTGGATGAACAGTGAGCGGTGGCGTTGCCTCTGGATGAACAGGACCCCATGGTGTGGTGGAGGACTGGATAAATAGTAGACGGTGGAGGGGTGCCCGTGGAGGGGTGGATGAATAGGACCCCGTGGTGTGGAGGGCTGGAT